>NW_009954216.1:1160133-1169087 GCF_000747805.2 Chaetura pelagica | reverse complement strand
CCTGCTGCTAACAGGGCACTCTGCCTCAGTGGGACATTCATATGCCAAAACAAGAACATTACTCAATTATCCAATTAGCACCTCTAAGGTTAAAGAGTCTCCTCTAGCCCACACAAACTCATTGTTGGCAAAATAACTAACCTGGTACATTAGCTGACATTTCTTGGCTACTGCTTCCAGTGGGTGATTCTGACATCTGGGCGTTGCTTTCATCAAATTCATGTTTAAATATACAAAGTAGGCAGGAGATTCTGTAGTCCAACCTTACATTCAGAATAAACTGAGATACAGAAGGAGTAAACATGTTGAAATAACTTGCCTATTTCCAGCACATGTACAATTTACACAAGATAAACACAGCAGAGATGTGGCTTTACCTTGGAGAAAGGTTCATAAACGGTTCTTTTTAAAATCCTCAGAATTCTATAATATTTTTTTTCAGTGATTTCAACAAGCATGTGATATACACACAGTAACAAATGCTTTTGAGTATAACATTTTGGCAGTTTTGATCCTTCATTCTTGCCTGGTGTAGGCATCCTCACCTTGACACCCAGGGAAGGAAAGCAGAGTTTCTACCTCTGTTCTGAGACAAGGAAGAAGGGGACAGACCAGAGCTGCAGTGAAAGAAATTGGACACAAACTGCCCAGAGCCTGGCTGCTGCCTAAGGCTGCCAGCTCAGCTTGGCTGGCCCAGCCAGGGCAACCCCCAGCATCACAGGGACCACCTTCTCAATGGTCTTCCTCCCTCTTAAGGGAAGTACAACATGAAGAACATTTGTGGCTGTCTCAGATTTAAGGAAAAATGCTTAATGCCCGTTTTAACAGGTGACAGTACCAGGGGGAAATACTGGCACACTACAATATTCCATTTCACATGCCAGGCCATAAGAGATGTTCTGGCTTTAACTAAAATTAGCAATGGTGGAAGGATGTGAATCAAGCCTCCCCTACGTGCTGCACCTGCTGCTGAGGGGAAGGGCACAACCTCACCCCCAGCTAGGAGCGAAGCCTCTCCGGGCCAGGGAAGGCTCAGCAGGGCTTTCCTGCTGCTTCGCCTGCCTCCACCCACCAGGCTCTGCCAGCATTCTGGCCTCTGTGAACTTGCCCATGAAGCTCCTGAGCAGAAAAGAGACTTCTACACTGAGGGAGGAAAGAGGGATTTCAAAGCAGTAAGTTTGCAGCAACACTTAGATCAAGGCAGCGCTGCGGAAAAGCGATAAAACTTCTTTGTGTCCCAAAGACTTAGGAGGGAACAAATGAGAAAAGCCAGAGGGAGATGGAAGAGACAGCAAGGCTGGCAAACTGGCACACATAGAACACAATTCAGGCTGATGGCTGCAGGAGGAATCTCGAATATTTTCCCCTTCCCTGGGACACTCAGTAATGGCTCTGAGTCTTCAGGGCCATCCTGTAGAGGCAGTGAGGTGGAAAACAAGCTCTCCACTTCAGCAAGTGAGATATTTACAAATCTCTGGCCAATATGCAGATGCCTCTTGCAAACTCATTCCTATAAATTTGTTTCAGGCAAGGTATAATATTGACACATGCAAGTTGAGTGCTGCATGCCTGGAAAAGTCACCCTTGTAACACCTTACCAGTTTAGCAAAGGCACAAACATGGCAGGAATTAATTCCAAGGCAGCATGGCACTACAGTAACGCTTAAAGAGACCACAAGATGTTACACTGATTTGTTTCTAGTACCTGAAGTATTTCAATAATCTTCAGCTTTGTGTCCATTACCAGGATGTCTTCTTTCTCTGGTTCGCTCTGCTTGACGTTGCCCTCAGGAGCAGCAGCAAGCGGGGTCATGGGCAAGAACCCACCACCTCTGAGCACCACCTGGGTCATCAGCTCACCAACTCCATGGATGGATCTCATCACATTGCTCCCTTCAGAGAGGCAGGCAAACAAGTAAGGTTATGATGGTGTAATGGCACTACACTAACAGGGCAAGGACCTTCCACATCCTATTAAAAGGAGTTGTCTCAACATTAAACAAGGCCAGGTGAAGACCTCAATTCCTGGAACAGATGGAAGTCATCAGAAGCACTGCAGGACTTGCATAAAGCCCGTGGCCTCTTCCTCTTTCATCCTAGGCATTACTGAGCTGTACCAAGCCATAGACAGAGAATCACAAGATTTCAAATCCACCTGGACATTTTGAGATGAAATAGAAATTACCAAAGAATGATCTGTTCTGCCAGTTCCAGCCTTACCTTTACTTTCCTCTCCTTTTGCCATCTTGGTGATAGGAAATATGGTAGTGATGTGCACACAGTCTAATATAGCAAGGAGGATTTTGGTTAGTCTGAGGAGGTCACAGAAGTTGTAGAAACCAAAATATATCAGATTTCTGGCTAAGTTGACAACCTACCGAAATAAAAATAGAAAGCCTGATTAATAATAATCATTTTGCTATGACAATCGAGTTGTCTTAACACAGTGAAAAGATGAAGAGCCTGGCTGCGAGTCATGATCTTATCATAATACCTGAATTACTTAAGACTGCATAGTTCTGCATTTTATCAGAAAGTTTTATATTTGCCTATAAATACTGCAGTACCTGAAGTAGTAGCCTGTACCTGCCACTGATAATCTACAGTTATAAAACCACACCATGAGTGTCTCATTACAGAAAAGGTAAGATGGGACAAGACTAAAGGGAAGGTACAGATACTTTTTATCTGTACCAAAAAAAAATGCCACACACCTAAAGCTTATTGCTACCAAGTTATAAAGTTTCTCCACAAACCCCCCACAAGCTCTGCTTTAAGATTCACACAAGAATCTCACATACAGTGCAAATATTTAATGTAGCCCTATTAAATTCCCTCAATATTTTAAAAAAAGAAATATCACACATGTTATCAAATGAATGGGAATACACTTACATGTTATTTGCACAGACTATTTTAATAGGTCAGTAAGTCACAGGACACAAGTGTTTTCTTCCTGAGTAACACTGTAAGCTCTAGAGGCTATCTGTGCATGTAGACAGTGTTTAGTCTTTAAGAATATGTATTCCAGTAAAGCTTGTCTTTGCAATAACAATGATAGCACAAAAAGTAACAGGGCTGCTGCAAATCTAAGACACAAGTTCACATTCATTAATTGAATTTCAAGAACTATCACTGCAAACTGCCACAAGCTTCAGTGGAGTTGCTTGCACGAGGGGAAAGAAAGTGCACGAGAAAGTAGGAGCCTGCTGAGGCTCAGCACTAATTACTTGCCAATCTATCTGGTATGGAAAAAGGTACCAACATTCCATACAAAAAAAGAAAAAGCATAAAATCAGAACTGGATAACTACCTCAAAAGTGAGCTTATTTTTCTCTTTGTCAGAGAAAGGGAACCTCTGACACACCACATCTCTTAAATATTCCTCTACAAATTCCATTGTTTGTGCAAATCTCTCCTTAATTTCATCTTTGGAAGTTCCACTGCTATCATAGCTGAAGAGGAAAAAAAATAACAAAACAAAAAAGAAAACAAAACACAAAACTTAGCATGCAAATACACAGGGCTCTCTTCTCTCAGTACAATTTTTCATTGGTTTGTTAAAAGCTAAGAAAAGTTAAAAGCTGTTAAATAATTTACCCAAACGAGGGAGTCAGGAAGCTGACACTATAATTTCCTGGCTTTTACTGTTTTATCCCATGTGTTCATTTTGCACTATTTTAATATGTCTGAGGAAAACAAAAAAAAAGCTAATTTTGTCCCAATAAATGAAAAAAGAAACCCTTATTATTTTGGTGGAAACAATGACAAGCTGTGTACAGCACTGAGACAAACGGATGTGGCCAAGAGATGCTGACTCTGGATGCTATTTTCCTCCAAATAAAAACAATATCTATGCAAAGTAGGCATTAATTTTCTTAATACAAACTCTAGGTTTGTTTCTCAGCATGTGCCGAGAGCATCCAGGAAAGACAACCACACCACCTTCTACTACTTTTATTTTCCTCTCTGATCACAGATCAGTGTTTAGTCTCTGCCAGAGCTGAAGCCATTTGGTTTTCTATTTTGGCACTTATTGTTGAGTATGATCTACTGCATCTCTCAGTGAAGAAAACCAGGCCAGCGAGGAGGGAAGGGAGAGACAAGTAAGAAACCACTAATATTTAGGATGGATTTTAAATGTTCATTTTCTCCAACCAAAAGAACTGAGTTCTGAACAGCTGAAGTACTATGAATTCTAAATTCTTTGTACTAGAAAGAGTTAATACAAGTCTACAACCAAGAATCATGTTTCCAGTCTAGTTGTGATTTTGTATACATTTTTCACCACCATATCAAGGGTATTTTCCATTGGAGGTTAAAGAACACAGCTGTGTCTCCAGCCCATCCCTTGTTTCACTGTCTGTCCCCTTGGTTTTGCTTGTGATTGTGTGAGCTACTGGATGGACCATCTGTCCTGAAGAGTCTGTACTCTAATCAAATAAAGCAGGAGGAAAAACAAAACAGCCCTCCCTTGCCTTCCCTCCCCAGGGCCAGGTCACACCACCCAAAGAAGAGAGACCAGCACTGTGATCACTGTGTCTTGGAGACAAACCCCCACTGCCTCACAGCTTGCACCAGGCACAGACAGGAAGGCTGGTTTCTTCTCAGAAAGGTTCTCTCCAACAAACATGACAGGCAAGGGAAACTACAGGGTTTGAATGTTGTCAGGATTTTTAATACTTATTTTTATTCTTCTTAAACAGAAACAGCCTTAAAACTGGGTTTGTTTTAAAGAGCCAAGAGCCATGTCATTTCCTTCCCCACACCCCCCCAGCAAGTACTTACTCATCAATAGCAATCTCAGAAGGTATTTCAGACCACAGCCGGGCGTACTTGACTGGTGTCACCTGCTCCTGGGGGTCCCGATCCACGTGCATGTGCAGCATCAGGCGGCAGAACGACGCCCGCAGGTCATAGGGGAGGTTCTCGTCAGACATGCAGCGCAGGATGAGGTCCACATCCAGCTGCCCAGAGATCTCATTTATGGCCAAGTACTGGCGATCAAGGCACATTCTAGCAAAGAGGTTTAGCTGGTATCTTTAGGGGGGGAAAACACAAACAACTTACTTTAATTTCCAGAAAGGTCCACTGGGTACAGCACTGACAGGCTCTTATGTATTAAGAGAATGCATCTTGTCTTTTCCACCAACACAGTCAATACTTATTATGGAAAGAATAAAGTGCTTATCTAACACTATTAAAAGGTAACACACTGGAAGAATAAAAGGAGTCATCAGATTCTCCTGAGAACTACGTAGAATTAAGTCATGCTGTTTATGAAAGGTACAGAACTCAGCCTCAAGATTGTGGAAGACCAAACCCTTCTTACTGATGCTGCAGCCACAGTTGTTCACTGAGGCAACATCACAGATGCATTACAGAATCATTAAAAATCAAGTACCTGATTAAACAACTACTGAGCTCTGCTCCTCCCTTCAGTGAAAAAAAACAAAACTGGTGAAGAAAAACTAAACTTAATTCCTAAGCTTTTCAGTCCATAAACCAAAAGCAAACAACTGGCACTGAAGTTATGCACATTCAACAGACTGATAATTAACCATTAATCATAAAGCACATGTCCCACATTCATGAGTGTGCAAAGAGGCTTGTGTTGAATAGTGTCAACTGGGAGATTTCCTAAAGAAATGAATATTCAATTGAAAGCAGACTCCTTTTCACTCTCAACATTCCTCATGGGAATTTAACTAAACCATATCCTAAACCCCTGTTTCCAGAATGTCTATAATGTAGACTAAAAATAATTAAAACTAACAATTCTATTTTAAAACAAGAGCAAGAAAAATCTACTTTGAAAGCAGATACAAGTTTTTAAAATATATACAAGAGGTCTCCTTTTGAGTTCAGCCCTACAATAGGCTCAAATAAAAACATGTATTAGGAGGTCTACTGCAAGAACCATTTCAAAGGAAGAGAAAATGAAAATAAGATAGATATTAAAAAAATCCAAACAAACTAGTTATACTTTCTGCATCAGCTCAATTGAATCCATCAAACTACTCTCAGAAGTTTATAACCCAGACACAAGAATTTGGTCTGGGCTGAAACCTGATCTTACACTATGCCAAGAACTTGGTGTCTTGTCAAGTCATCTGGAAACATTGCTTCATGTTAGAAACTGCTAAAAGCATAGCTTGAGCCCTACAAAAGAGCCCTGCACATTAATCAAACCTCACTTGTGGCATTTTCATAACTTTGTATGTTGCCCTGCTGAGAACTACAGGACCAGTAAAGGCTTTGAGCTCAGAGAGAAATTCAGAAGGCAGAGAGAACAGCAGCAAGTTCTTTAAAATCAAAAGCACAGCCATCTGCACACCCAGACCCTGCTCTTACTGCAAGCAGTTGTTCACCCCAATGACCATCTGAACACAGGTAACCTGAAGGGTTAACATGCAGGCTGTCATATCACCCAATTACCAGGAATCCAGGCAGTACAGGCATTTAGTGTTGTGCACACCCAATGCACTCTAAGCCTCAACTCTTCTTCAAAATCAGTTTAATCTTGCTCATCCTGATAACCAGACCTCCCACCACAAATAGCTTTGTGCTTTTAGCTCTCACTTCAAAGAAGCTTCATCCTGACTCTCTGCTGGCCATTTTGTCCATAAAACCAGTATCATTTCTCCTGAACCAACTACAGCCTGTACACCAAAAGCTTGAAGAGCTTTGCCAGTGAACTACTAGACATGCTGTTAACCTGTAGTAGCTGAGTACGTCCCGATCTTCCTTCTGCCCTTCCTTAGCATCCTGAGCCAACTCTCTGATACTCTTACTGCGGATTTCCTTGTTACTGTCTCTCCAGAACAACCACACTTCTTCCTCATCTTCTCCAACTTCCAAGGCGTTTTCTCCACTTGACACTTCTTCAAATTCAAACCGAGAGAGGACCAGCCTGCCAGACAGAAGTTCGGTGAGATTACTAACTGCCAAGACCCATGCAGATCTTTCGGAACATTTCTTGTAAGACACTTGCTAAAAAAGGCACTTGCTAAAATGTACTAGTGATGTAGAAGTAACTAGTTCTATGGTTTCACCTGCATTCAGAAACCACAAATTTTATTCCTCAACTCTGCAAAGTAAAAGCAGGGTAGCCTACTCTTTCAACACAAGAAGTTTACTACATAAAATATTTGTGGTTTATTATTAAAAGCATTCGATTTGAATTAATTTAGATTACGAGATGGCTGTTCTGCCTTAAAAAGACCAATGTTTCAGCTCCAGTCAACTGTAAAACAAAGAAACAAGGAAGTTAAAGACACATTTAACTGACTTTGAAAAACATCATTACAGGAAACCTGGTTCAAAGGTCACTTGGAAGACCAGAAAAGGATTTGGTAAACAAAATTACTAAAAATCAATTAGTTCTGTAGTTGATAAATGTCAGCTGGATCAGAACTTCTTCCTGCTTACATGGTGGAGTAATCAGAAAGAAATCAGCTACTAAAACTAATAACTCTTTGGGGGCTTTTAGGTCTTCAGCAAAAAAAAAAAATTATACATCTGAAAAAAAGACACTAAATACACAAGAATAAGAACAAATAAGTGATGTAGTAGCTTTCAGTGCTGGTGGAAAGAATACAGTCTTTATGATCAACTTATGATTAACTGTGCAAGAATACTCTTGCCCCTTTGTGCTTCAAACACTACCTGATAAAGACCTGCTTCCCTTTTACAGTATTTTGCTAAGGATTAGCTATGCTCTATTCCACATAGCAAATAAAATTATCTTTCTGAAAGATAATTGGGATTTGGTGCCTGCTATGATGCTCTCAAGCTTCTGAGAGCTGGAGACCAAAATCCCAACCAAGGAAGGAGAAATGAGTGAGCAGAGATGCATCAGCTTCTGCTTTGCTGCAAGCTGAGCTGGCTGGGCAGGCATCCAAGAAGTGCTTTGCTCACTTCAGACAACTGATGGAGGAAAGGCTGAGGCTCAGAGGAGGATCAGGCCCCCAAGACTCTGTACCTTCCTGCAAAGTCTGTCTACTTTGATCAAACGTGAGGCATCTGAATGACTTCCCTGTCTGTGGGACTGACAGTGCATATGGCAGGCGTCTGCCATCCATACCCCTTTACTGTGTGTTTGGAGAGGACTCCACATGTACTTAACTGCTTTCTTTAGATGTGCCAGCAGTGCTCTCAGCTTTGAATTACCTTCCTTCTGTTTCACACTAGGAAAATCATCTTTAAAGGCATTAACTTACTTAGTTTCAATGAGAATGTCTGCATTTGCTGGATTCAGCACAGCTTTACAAATCAACTCCTGTGTCACTGGGATAGACTTGTTCATGGAAACGCACAGATCCGAGAGGTAATCCAAAAACCTGTTGGAAAACATGAGCCAAAAGGGTATCAGTCCCTGTTGAGATCTAGACTGAAGCAATCCACATTCAGAAAGAAAACATTCAGAACTCCATTTCAACTCTGCAGAGCGAGACTGTTGCCTGAGGGGGAAGTTATGGCAAGTGCCAAAAAAAGTAGTGAACTAGCTGTGCTTCCTTACCAGCAGGTTTGCAGGTACAGATTTTCCTCAGAAGGCTGAGAGGAAAAGGGTAACCAGATCCTCAGAAACAGATCTCACCTGGGCTCCCTGTTCTTCCTCACAAGACTAACAAAAGTGTCAATCTCAGCAGCTGTGATGTGCTTCTCCAGGAGCTTGCGGTTGTTGTGCAGCAGTGCTGTGATGGTGTCCTCGGCCAGGACATCATAGCCAATCTGCTTCTGCATGAAGCCAAACTGCTTTGCAATGTACTCCTTCAAAACACAGAGGGAGGGAGGAAGGTGCTGTAAATTAATTCCCAGTATTTAAGAAAATGCTCAGTAACAGAAAACAAAGATGTTTGTCAACACCAACATCCCAGAAGCACACCGGATTAGAATTAAGCTGTTCTTCGGAGAGAAAGCAACTGATGACAGATAACCTTAGCACCTCTTTC
>NW_009954216.1:1138763-1159830 GCF_000747805.2 Chaetura pelagica | reverse complement strand
TTTCCCTCCCTCCCAGGCTACTCACCACCAAGGCATTTATCCCTACCTGATAAACATTAGTTTTTAATAAATAGCAACAACAAATGAACAGCTTTAATTCACAGGTCAACTTTCAATGGAGCTCATAGTACACCAGAGTGAAGAAAGTCTTACAATTCTGGATTTGACAGAAGTTTCATTGTTTTCTTAGATTTCCCCAAGAACTGGTACTAATGACACCACATACAGTCTCTGATAAAGATGAAAAATGCCAGAGAGAGTAAAACTATCAATCCAAACATCTCTTGCTGACTGTACGACCACAGCACAGCAGGGTTACATTAACGGGATGCAACTTATATTGTTTTGGAGCACTGGAATCATGTTAGTGCCACTGCAAGCTACAGACACACTCCAAACCTGATTCTTCCTGTAATCCTGCTGGGAGTGTCTTAGCACCCTGTAGCAGAGCCTGCAGATGTGCCTGAAGGGAGCATGGCGCTGGTCCCCGAGCTCCTCCAGCCGCAGCATCGGGCCGTCGCCGCTGTCGGTGAACGGGGCCTGCAGCAACTTGAAAATCTACAGATTCATTAGAAAAAGATCAGTGAGACACTGTCTTCATCCAGTCAAAATTAGTGCAAAAGCACAGTGTCAGCATCTTCTATATTTTTCTAAAAGGTACACCAGAGATACACTTTAGTTACCAGGTTTATTCCTTGGCCAGAGAGCAGCCTGGGCAGGAGACACTTGATCACCTTGACACAACACTGTATTCTGTACTGGTTTTTACAGCCCACCAGCCAGGGCCTGCTGAAAGCTAGAAGCTCAGAGAGTCTTCTCTTGCCAATAATTTGGCCAGGCTCCCCATTATTAGTTTCTCTTTCCTGACAACCCTTCTTGTAGACAGAGTTCAGAGAGAAATGCAGCCTACCTGCTTCAGAATGTTCTGCTCTCTCATCAGTTTTTGCCGTTCTCTGTTAGGTTTAGAAAATACCACTTCAAGCACATCTTGTCCAGAATTAGTACCACCAGTAACAAAGTAGACCAGGTCCTCCAGCAATTTGGTAACAGATCTAACAGAAGAGCCAGAGTTGTTAATAGAAAAGACTCTGTTAAAAGAATAAGGTTGGTGTAAGTTTACAGAGATTCCAAAATGCTAATAAGAATATCAGAGACTGACGCAGGTGCTGGATAAAGCACCTAAGTTTGCAAAGAACTTAAAATTAGGAACTAATGATCCTTCTTACTACAGCCTTGCTGTCTAATAGCTAAACCATAGCAGCAGTAAGACCACTGTATCACTTTAGGGCAACTATGTGCTCACCAAGTTCCATTTGGCAGTTCTTAAAATCGCCAGAAAATAAAATAATCAGGTGATAATCTCTCCCAAGGCCAAATAAAAGGCATTGGCTGTAGAAGCACATGGGGCCTGGTTTTACACTCTATGCTTTTTTTGTGTGGCCATGCACTTTTCATGGCCATTGTCAGAGGATTTTCAAGAAGTCACGTGTTCAGTCTTCACGAGGTGGATTATAAATTCCCACAGCCAATTTGCAAAGCCCATCAAGAAAGGTTATGCTGTGGATTATTCCTCCAAGCTCACAACGACAGTTCTCAGGCTCTCGTTTCACAGCAACAGGGAGGCCTTGACAGAACAGGCTTGAGAACCTCCACTACAGACATGCCAACAATAAAACCATCAACTTTTTTTCCTTAAATCTAATCAACTGGGAAATAAAATCCCTCTCCTGAAGATAACACACAAAATTTTCAAATAAACAGAGCAAAGGAAACAATATTATCTGCACCAAATTCTTGCTTCCTTACCTTCTTTCATTCTGGGTTATTGTTCCCTTTTCCAACTTGCCAGCAATGGAACCTAAAACCTTACTTGCATCATTTGCAAAATCCAAGTCCCGAACCTCTGCAGGGGAAACTGGTACTATAGCAAAAGCTTCTTTGTCCTCTTTCACTGGAGAAGTACCAATCTGAAACCCAGAGGAGTTTTATCATCAAACCAAAAGGCAGAAAACAAAGTAGTGATTCATGTACTCAGTGATGATAAGGCAGAAGAAAAGCCACACTCCACTTAGGCAGTATGAGGCTACTGATGAAGTCAAGCTTTGAGAACAGTACCACTCTGTGCAAGCTCAAAGGTGCTCCCAAATCCAGAGAAAGAGGAGGTTGCAAAACACTGCTGTAAACAATGGGAAAATTTCTCCTGGAGATGACTGCTGTACAGTAGAAATTGAGCAGTGTAATAGTAAAGTGGTATGAAAACCTAATCTTTTCAATAGAACGTTTTGCACAGGCACTGTTCACTGCTGTTGTGCTGCTTGTTGTCTGGCAAACTCAGCAGTCACAAGGGACTGGAACTTCTACCAACAACATTTTCATGGGAGTACAGGAGTCAAAGGATGGGCTGATATAAAGTAACAGGACTTACTTTAAGCATCACAGGTTTCTCCTCTTCTTTATCAATAGGGATATTGGTACTGTGAACCCAGGTGTTAGTGCAAAGGTGTCTAAGTCTGACATAAGAGTTCCTGAAAGAAAGTCAGACGTTTCAAAGCATGAGTCAGTGTCCCAGACGGGAAATCTCCAGCTTATTTGAACTGCAAGATGTTGGCAGGAGCAAGTGGGAAAAAAGTATCATACTATAACAGGAATAAGACTCTTCTTCCCTTATTTCATTCTGTCAATTCACCTTAAGAAATCTTCTTACATAATGAAATGGCTTCTGCTGTAAGAGAGAACTACATCTGTGTTTTTTTCCTGTAACTCAGCTGCTGTTTGGTAACAAATAGGACCTCCCCAAGTCCTCACACTTCCACATACTCTAGAGCACCTGAGCTATCAGCTTCCTCCCTTACCTTTGTACTTTTCAGCCTGTAACTCCCTGATATCTATTTTGTATTTCCTAAACTAAGAACTTCTTGACTGTATAGCTAGCCAATGTTGTGCAAGCATCAAGGGTCCATTAAGGCACCAGAACACAAGCATGCAACCAGCCTCCAGCAGAACTCCTACGGGGGCAGCAGTTCCCAGACTTGGTTGTCTCAGGTATTTCTGACAATAACACTGCGTTGCCTGTATCAGCTCTCTGATAAAAAGATGTCAAGCCAAAGTCAGGGGAGCATCTTAGGCCAGGATAAGAAGCAGTGTCTCAGCTGTAACCTTCTCACTCCACAGAACAGTGGCAGCCCAAAGGACAGAAGAGGCAGCTAGGACAGCTGCTTCTGATGGGCATGTTAACTTCTGCTAACTTTAGAGGGTTGCTCAGACAAAGTAGATGGAACAAACATTCCCAACCTTCTCAGTGGGAACAGACAGAAAAGAGCCTGCATGCAGGCTGTGTATCTGGGTACAGATTCTTGTAAGTAGCAAGGGGTACCATATGAAGAGCAAAGAACATGTAAACAATAAAGTGCTAAATAGTAAGGTTACATCCTAGCTTATGTACTACAGGTCATGGCTTCACAGGACACAGCTTTCAGTCTGAGTTTTTCCACTGGCAAGGAAGTCACTTAATCTCAATGTTCCCATCTGTAAAATGGGGTTCTATTACTTATAACTCAATTGTAATGTACTAAAGTGAAGTTTCAAGCACTTGCTAAGGATTCCTGTATTAATTTCAGGAAGAACTGTCATTCCAAAGGACAAAAAAAAACCAACCCAAAACAGCAGGAGACAGATTTACTTTAAAATAAATTAAAAAATATATAATCAAAAATCACCAAACCCCAAAGCAGAGAGCCAGCTGTACCAGCACACGTAGCTGTACCTGGGGACAAGGCTGTCTCCTCCTCGCAGGGTGGTGGGGTCCAACTCAAATATGGAGGAGATATCGTTTCCTTCTGGCACGGACACCAGGGAGTAAGCCATCTTCTCCTGAGCACTGTGCAAGCCCCTCCTGGAGGCATCCTGCTCAGGGTCCAGCTGGGGAGGAAGTCCCATCACACACAGTCAGACCAAGCCCTCCAGACCCACCTGCCTATTGTTAAATAGATGTGTTCTGTAATTTGCAGACATAACTCTCAATCACTCTAGTTAAGAAAGCTGGGCCTTAGGACACCAGTGAAACCAACAAGTGGCTGATCTTGCCAACCATTCTTCATGTTCCTGGTGTTAATAACTTCTGAGTATTTCTGGATTACAAATACAATAAATCCTAAACCACAGAAGTTATGTCTTGCAGACAGTGCCAGAAAAGACTTCAAAGTCCTCAGCCATTTACCCCACAGCACACTGGGAACTCTGACTGGCTTCAGATGACACACATCTGCTAAGATCCCCACCCCTGACACTACTAGCTCTTGACATGTATTCCATGTACTGCAATTATCATTCTAACAAGTCATTATGTGAGCTGTGAATATAAAACTCAGCACCACTATGTACCAAGTGTCTTGCTGGGAAATAATCAACTTCAGCAACAAAACCAGGACACACATCTATCACAGACAAATGACACAAAAGCTAACCAAGAAGTGGCTGTCTTGCTCTCCACAGGTCAGCTTGTGATGCACTTGATCACAATGATATGCTACAAAGAACAGGGCATCAGAAGCACCTTTCTTTACAAGGGGCTAGCAACTTACCAGCCTCCTTTAACAAAGTAAAGATACTAAGATCAACTAAGTAAACCCCTGGATTTTCAGATGAAAGGACAAAAAGGTAGGAAAAAAAAAATAAACCAGGAAAAAGAAACAACAGCTTTCTCTAAAACCTTTCCTGGGGAACTGCCAGTTATCACCAGTCAACAAAAAAAAAGTTGCTGTCTGACAACACAGGAGCCAGCTGTCCATGTACAAACATCTAAATCCTAGATGTAATTTTCAAAGTGATCACGCAAGCAATTTATCAGCTCCTCTGTGATCTTGGCACCAGTGGAAGACAGGCAAGTACCTGCCTTTCAAAGGTGGTACAAGGCACTGCAGTCCTTACACATATAGGAAAGGCAACTAATTCTGCTTGTGCCTCAGGAGGCTCTGTAGTTTGCACTTTTGTAGTCAATGAACTTGGCTGCACAGTAGTGACATTTAAAGTCTGATTTTGCACATGGGAACAGGCAGTTAGGTGCATGGAACAGAAATACACATTGGGATTGTGCCTTCAAGAGAAGAAGCAACTATACACTGAATAGAGTCCATCTGGATGCTTTACAAGAGGAGAAATTCACTCACTTGGAATTAATTCTGAGTTTCAGCTGCCTCCATCCCCACAGCTGCTCTGTATTCACAATTTGTACTTCAGGAGACAACTGGTCAGTTATTGACACTGTGGCAAAAACCAGAAAGTAGGAAATGGGGCAATTTAGAGAGAACTACATCTTCAACCTCGAAGTTGACAAAAGCTGTTCCCTTTAGTGTTACAAGGGTAGTAGCTGGCATCTCACCCATGCCCATTTAAACCCCATTCTGTACAGCTCACTGAGGTATAAGGAGAAAAGAACATAACACAGAGCTGTGCCAAGAAACCTGCCATCTTGCAGATAGCTCACATTTGGATAAAGCTGGAGTTTGGATCAAGTTGGATAAAGCAGCCTACACCATCCTGTCACTAGTGAATGTTATACGATGCAGTCATTTTGTGTCAGAAACCAATGATGTGCTCCTGCTCCTAGTCTTTGTGGTCTGGTTTTGCCACCTAGTGGCAAAGACACAGAGCAGGGAAAAATCAGCACAACTCTGAAGCCATGGAGTTATCCCTTTTACTGCACTTATCAGCTGGACATTACATGGGCCTAGGATATCTCCATAGAGGACCTTGGCACTGATGAACTTTCAAGAAGTTAAGTCAACAAAATAGATTGATGCTGGATCCCTCTCCTACAGTAGCTTTCTGTAGGGGGTTTGGTTGTTTTTTTTCATTTTTCCAGTGTGTTTACTGAAGTCAAGCTGTCAGAAGGTAAGTGTTTGCTGCCAAATACCACCAGAAACTAATCAGGATAATAGTTCACTATCTGAGGGCAAGGGAAAGCCTTTTAATGGCCAGGCTATTATGACAAATCCTTTTAGGAGGAAAACTCCACCTCACAGGATTTCAAAGCATCTCAGTGCACTTTTAAAAATCAAAGGAGTAGTTGTTCTTCATATCCAAGTGGAACAAATCTTCCATAATGCATGATACATGTCCAAGAAAGCTGCATAAGTCTACAGTGAAATCCAACAAATAAAAGTAAACCACAATGGAAAGTGCTGTTCCAGTTGTATCTGTTTTCAAAGACTAAAGCCACATTGTTTCACTTTGACACCAAAGAGAAGATTCTATTAGCACAAAGCACCAGCACAATCTTTGACACCACAACATTTACTGAAAACAACACAGACTTGCTTTCACAGGAAAATGAGAAGAATGGCACTGAAATCATTCTCACCCTGCCATTCTTGCTCTCTAGACCCTTTATCCTGGCTTTCCTGTGACAAGCTAAAACAAGAGAGGGAATTTTAGCTCAAACAAGGAGGTCAGACAACTGACTGGCACAGCACTATGTGAACATTCCGTGTCACCTTCAGCAACTTGCTTTTGACACCTGATATTCAAGAGAATGCTTCAAGGAAGCAAAGGTTCAAGGAACAGGAAGACAGAAAAAGAGATGGTACAAAGAGGGGAGGCGAGGGGGTCCGGGTAAATGTATGAATTTGGTTCCAAGTGCATTGCTCTTCACTAAAGCCTAAAGCAGTTTTCAATATCCTCTCCTTTAGAAAGGCCTTGAAAGCCTCCAGATCATTCTAAGTTTCTTCACTCACAGCAAAGCCTGGACCATCTGTGCACTGGCCAGGTAAATACCTGGGCATGTGTCAAGCCCTCCTCAATCAGGGGCAAGATCATACTCTTGCCTATACTTACTGAGGATTGACACTCCAGGTCATCTTCCTCATAGTCAGGGTTTACCTGATGAAACAGAATCACAGGCAGGTCAAAACTCTAGCAGAGCTGGAAGTGGGAAACAACCTCACCATGGTCTAAACTTATTTTGTAAAAAATGCACCCAAGTGACACAGCACTGCCAGGCATGCAGAACAAACACACTGCACAGACTGGTGCCCTGCTCCTCGGGCACCTGTCTGGGAATCAGCAGTTAGGTAACCTGCAAACAGGCAGAGAAATTTAACTGGTTCAGGATAATCACTACAGGAGCAAGAGGGGTAGAGAATTACCAAGTTTCAGGGTTTATTGTTGTGTTGTTTTTTTTTTTTATCCAAAGCAGAATCTCCATAAAATCTACTGGCTTGGCATAAATCTTTGAGAACAAAGATTTTCTAACCATGGGTCAGGTGAGCAATCTCCTTGGGGCTATTTCTGCATGATGTTAGGCCATGTTTTTTGTGGTGGCTGATTAGCAAAGCCAAGATTTACTGGAAAAGCTCTATACTGGGTCACTACTGGAAAGGATTTGCAAGTATGTGACAAAATGCTGCTGTTATTCCAATCTGCTTATTAGAACAAAATAAAATGGGATATTTAATCTGGACTTCTCTCACTGAGAGTCTCAGGTCAATAGTGTGGGCTGAGACAGCCCTTCTGCCCTGCAGGCAGGACAGCTTTGACCTAACACTTTCTTCTAACATGCTGATACAGCTAAAGTAAATAAAACAGGTTTTAATAAACATTTACAAGTATTAAGCAGCAAAACTCACAAAGTATAAACCTTGGATTTTTTTTTTTATATAAAATGTCTTAAAATCTTATTTCAATAGGGGGAGGAAGGATGTTCACTACGGAGAGAGAAAAAGATTATTTTGTGCTTGGACAGCTAAGGATTATCCACAATTCTTACAAGACTGATTGGAAGCCTAACTGCATTTCCATTTTACAGTCAGGTCTACAATTCTGCTTGGAAATTAATGATTGAAGAAAAACTAACAGGAGCTGAATTCATCTTCCCCAGAAGGCTCTCAGCCATTTACAAGTTATTTATCTATTAATAAATTCACCTTGATTCTGATGCCCACGTGAAAGGATACTAATCAGTGTCTGTTCTTTGAAGAAGAGTTATTGCCTCTAGAATTCATACAGAAAGTGAAATAAGCTCAAAACTACCCCTGTACCCAGGTGTTCTATCAAGTCTCTCTCACCTTTTCATCTGTTTAGCCATCCACTTTTATATTTAATATTAAAGGACCCAAACACCACTCTCCTCCCCTCCCCCGTGTCTATTTTAAGGGCAGGAAATGAGATTTTCAGAAGGTGTAAAAGGAAGAAAACATTACAGAAGGAAATGCTGAGTTGCTAAGCAAGCCCCAGCACCTACCTCTGCTGCTAGGTAGTGTCCAGTGGCGAGGTGCTTGAACCTGAAGAGGCTGTTCCAGTACCCTGCACCACCCCGGCAAGGATCATGCTGCACCACCTGCACGGAAAGGGAAACACCTCTGCACCCCCCTTCTCCAACACAGCATGCACTGCATGCCAAGTACAGGCAAGAGGAAACAGCACGAGGAGCTCCAGAAAAGATGAAACAACTTTTCATAAGTGAACAACACTCAGTACAGTAGATACTTTGAGCAGATTACAATTAGTTCACCTCAACAATTTACCAACGTTGATTTTTCTGCTCATTGTCAAGTGACACAGGGACAGTCACCACAGAAGCTACTGATTCATGTAACATATCAAAGAAATGTTGCTTCTAGGTAGACTGTGGGTATCAAAGCAGGTACTTCTGGAGAATATGAAAAACACCTACCCACCATTACAAATTATTCTTATGATTCTCACATCGCAAACATTTAAAGTAATAAACCAGCTCTAATCATATCAATAAAGTGAGGATATTTTAAGAAGCCAATGATGGCCAAGGAATTAGTCACTCTATATAAAAGCCAAAAAAAAAAAAAGGTTCAGACAAGCAACACACAGAGACTAGGAAAGGGTTGCAATCTCCTGTCAAATGAGGATATGCATAATCACATTATTCCACACCAAAAATAGAATGTTTGGTACACTCAGCAGAACAGCTGACATTATTAGCTGGTGTTAAACTTCAGTGACTGGTAAGGAAACGACTTCATAGATGCTTCTCTGTCCCCTTTTTCTGAATCATTCAGAACCTCTATGTGAGAAACACCTGCTGCACCACTAGAACTCAGCTTTGATTTCGCACTGAAAGCGCAATAAGAAAATGAATTTCAACATCAAACTTCCAACAGCAGGATCACTTTTACCCCAAAACATAAATCCAGATACACAATTTTTAAGAGTAATTGTTCCTACAAAGCCACCCCCAGCCTGGGCTACAATTCTTACCTCTACTTCCCACAGGGCTTTTGAACTGGTTGCAGATGTGGCTGACTGCCTCCCTGTTGTTCTCAGGAAGACATGCTGCTTCTTCCTGTGCTCATCACAAGTTAGAAACTTCTCCTGTTCTGCATGAAACAGCCTCACCACATCCCCCTGTCAAAAAGCCCAGACAACATGGTCAGCACAGGCATTACCCACCAGTGACCAAGTTATAAGCAAGTAGAGCTCCAAATCTTACCCCTTTGAGAATGTCATCCTTGTTATCGCTCCATTTCATGAAGAGGACTATTTTCCAGCTTGTATTGCAATTCACAGAGTTGACCTATAAAGATAAGTAAAATTATTAGTCCCAATGTCTGCACAAGAGACTGCCACAAACTATTACCTTCCTTTTTAGACAGTTTTCAGCAGAATACTGCAGTCCCTGCTGCATTACTCCAGAGAAGACAAGCCCTTTCTGCATTTACTCCAGAAAAAGTAAGTATAGAGCTGACCTGCTAGGAAGTCACTTCCTACACATCACTGTGCCATGACTTCTGATTTTGAAGAAATAGTTTATTTTTAGTCAGTCAAGCAAAAGAGATCAAACTCAAACCTATCTAGCACCCAAAATACATCAGAAGAGTCTGCTAGCTCTATTAAGCTGCAGATTAATAACTTAACTACTCCTAGACACTGCCACAGGTACCAACCAACTTTCTGATTCAAGTCCTAGCAGCTTAGCTGAGCCATAGAGAGGCGTGTACAGCTGCTGCAGTTGAGTCCATCTGTCCTTACCTCATTGCATCCTGGATTATCGACAAGCTGATGGCTGCTGGCATGGAGAGGCTGCCCAGCATTGACAGGATTCAGGACTACTTTGTCTCCAATGACAACCTGTAGGTAAGTGCAGTATCAGACAGAAACATGCAACCTGAGAAAGCTCTTTTTCTTTCTTTTTTTAATACGAGAGTGATGGGAAGAAATCATCTGGCCGTTTGGAAAGCTGCCAACCTGAGCATGAAAACCAGGATTCTGTTTGCTTCAGAATTTAGCTCCTCGTACTAAGTCGTTCAGGCAGAAAAAAAAGGCCTGTACTCTTGGAGTCAAAGCCTTACAGAGGAAACACCGAGAGCAATTCTGGTAACTAACCTATCTGCTGCTTTCCATGAAGTTGTTTCTTTGGTTAACATTGAACAAATCATTTCCTATAGCAGAAGGGCAGCCAAAACTGATCCTCCTCCAAGATGCACCTCCATTTGCAAAATCAGATTCTTGACCATATGGCATATGACTCAATACAAATGCACTTCATCGTGAAGAGTAAAGGTCCTGTTCCTCCCCTTGTTCTAGGGAGAAGTCTCACTTCAACTAAAAACCAAAAAGCCTTTTCTGTTTTGAAAATAAAATGTTCTTAATGATAAAGTGTCTCAGAATGATGTGATTTAAAAAGAGCTTAATGGCCACCAAGACTACACCGCCCTGTGCTTTGGTTTCACTGTGTGCCCGTGGAAAAGGAGCAGTCCCAGCAAGAGGCACAGAGCTGGGCTGCAGGATGCATTGTTCTGTTGGAGAAAGCTGACTGTGGTAAGGTGCCAACTATATGCCTGGACTACACAGCACACTGAAGCTTGTTACCTCCTGCTTTGAGACAGACAGTATGTCCAAAGTGACTCAGCAAGAAAAAAGATACTAAAACAATAATGCATTTAATTCAGAATCAATTATTTTCCCGATTTCCCATGAACAGGACCATTTAACCTCATTATTACCTCATTCCTCATGTACAAAATGATGATTAATTTTGATTCCAAACTGACAACACTGAAAACCAAGATGCTAATTGCTTGTTCTAAATCAACCCAAGGAGCTCAACATTTCCTACCATGCTGAACTGGGCAGGAGCTGTGAAAGGCCAACGTCATTATGTCCCTTATCCCTTCCAACGTTAAATCATCCCATGTTTCCAAAATATGTTACCATAGCAATTTTCCTCCCCCTCATGACAGCACAGGAAAAAGGTTGTTCCTGCAACATCAGGCACTAAAAGATCAGTGCATTTCACTAATTGCAAGGCAGGCTTTATGAAACATGCTCTGTCCTGCTGTGCACAAAGCAATAGGTGGGGATACTCCTCCCAGCACTTACGCTGTCTCCGATGGAACGCAGTTTGTAGAAGGGCTGGATGTAGAACCAGGAACCTTCATTTCCAGCTTCATCCAAGGTCACCCTCATAGCATTCTTCTCTAGTAGAGCTGGAAGCCTCTTATTTACTGTTAAGTATTTGTTACTTTTTAAGTGAAGCAGCTAGAATAAGAATTAGAGTTCAGTTCTAAGAATGCTCACTTTTCCTCCCCTCAATAAACAGCAAATGTGCAGAAGACAACCCCAATGTTATACAGGAATTAAAATAAAAACTAACTTATATGAAAACATTGATGAATTAAGGCACAATTTCACTAACACTTCTTTCAGTATATATACAGGCCTGCAGCACAAAACAGCTTCAGCTAATCTAACTGTCCCTTCTCCAGCAAAGGATAAAGACTTAGAAATGCCCTTGTCATTTTACAGCAGTTCAAAATCCCAGGATCAGAAGCTGTGAAGTGCTGGGGACTAAGTGGCCATTCCTGGTAGGAAGGGGGTGGCAAGATACAAAGCTGCTTCTCTGAAGACTCCTCAGAGTCCCACCCTTCACCCCTCTACTGTGTCGCACCCAGCAGGTTGCACACCACCAGCATGAGCCCGGGAGCTGCCACAGGTCAGCTGCCAGCTCCAACCACCTGGTGCTAAACTGCCAGTACATTTTGCAGAGTTCCTTTTTTGTCTAGAAAGCTGCTTTTTGGTGCCTTCTGATTACCATAAATGGCAGTTAGTCAGAGAGCACATGGGAGTTATGGGAAAATACAGGCAAAAATTCATCACTGCTCATAATAGTCTTGATGTTTGCAGTCAATTTTAAAACGGATACTATTATTATTAATATTTTTCTTTCATCATTACAAGTAGATTTTTTTTTGCCTCAAACATGAAAGCCCATAATGCAGTTAATTCAACCAAGGCAGGCATCTCCCTGCCCTTGCCCTGCTCTCCAGGAGGTTGCTCCAAATCCTGCAACTGGTTTAAAGGGCAGCCAACCATTATCTCCCCACAAGCAGAAAGCCCAGCCTGCCTGTGTCCGCAGCCACCCCCTCTGCTGGCTGGCATCATGTCAGCAGAGTCAGGAACATTCCTAAAGGAATTTTTTAATCTAAGACTCAAAACGCTCAGGTAACTTCTCCTGAAGAGCTGTATGGAGGTAGGTCTGCCACCTCCCAAATGGCCAACTCTAATGAAAGCTCTAAGAAGGATTTCTGAAGAAAGCAATCATATGGTGGCCTCAAAAAAACCCCAAAACAAACAAAAAAGCACAATGAACCCCTAATTTAAAAAGTGACCATCACAGCTATACACACAGTTCCTGCTTCCCAGGATCCCACTTCAGGACACTGTCACACCTTGCAAAGCTATAGACTCTTGCCCATGAATTCCAGAAATTTAAAGTCACATTGAGCATGGCTTTTCTGAGAAAGATCCTACACAGCTTGTGAAGATGTTCACAGCCTACCTGGATAACATTGCCATACTGGATGACTGTTCCCAGCAGCTTTCTGTTTTCAGTTTCATTCTGTTTCTTTTCCAAATCTGCTGCATGCTGGAATTGAAGAACAATAATTCAATTGCTGTTTTATAAAAAGTGTGGCCCAACACTTGTGGTTCTTTAAGAGTATTTCAAAGAACTGGAAAAATAGTGAGAATCCAAAACAGCACAACTTCCCTTTTTTCCAACTTCCAACAGTATCACTTCCAATTCCCTTTTCTAGTTGTTCAGGAAGATAGACACACTTCATTTAAGCAATCCATAATTAGAGTAGGATTTGACAAAATTTTGGAATAAAGCATGAGATGAAAAGCTCTGACAAGATAGAAAACCAGCCATGAGAAGACAACACACCATCTTCCCTATGGAGGGAAGGTGAAACAGGATGGGAAACAACCCATGCCAGGAAGTCAGTATTTCTTTCTATTGATAACATGCAAGAAAAGGACCTCAATTTGGGACTTTGATTTCACTTTGCCAGTACAGTCCCCAACTTCTCACAACCTGTCTTTTTACAATGACTCTAATCAAGTCCACCCTGCAGCAGGATTACTTAGAA
This sequence comes from Chaetura pelagica, assembly GCF_000747805.2. Classification (NCBI taxonomy): domain Eukaryota; kingdom Metazoa; phylum Chordata; class Aves; order Apodiformes; family Apodidae; genus Chaetura; species Chaetura pelagica. Next base: position 1,146,430 of record NW_009954216.1, on the reverse strand, counting down.
GACATTTATGAATGCCCACTGGAGCTCTGAATACGTGAGTTCTGAACTTCCCAGCTATTTTTCCCAGGCTGCTTAAACTATTTCATTTGGTAAAGAAAGTCTCTCTATTATTTTCCATGAAAAATGGCATTTTTATTAAAAAAAAAATATATATTTGCATCAACTGATAAGTGGTAGTAGAGAGTAATTTAACACTAGACTACTTTGGAGGCTAAGCACAGATGATTATGGCTTGGTTCTCAGATCTTGAGGACCACAGAAGGTCCAGTTTTCTCCTGGAGAAGAAAGTGCCCACAGTTCCCAACTATAGTAAGACAGAGCAGTAACAACACAGGACAAACCTCAGTCACGGCAAAGGAAGAGCTATCTGAACACTCTTGTAAAATTTCATCATCTTCAGCTTACACAAAATGTGCTATTTTTAGAAGTTGTGCAAGGTATGACAGCTGGCTCTTGCTCCAGGAGAATCAGGAATACAACTGCTTATTCAAATTCAATACTCTATTCAGAAATACAATGCAGCATAATTTCCTCTTTATTATTGAAATACAACTTTTTTTTGCTTGATTTCAAAATACTCAGTCAAGAAAGGCTCCTCAAGGCACTGGGGCCCTCTCAACAGCAATCAAAAAAGTCAGGACTTCTCTGCCTGTACTGGATTAGGTGACACATTAATTACAAATAAAGAAATCAGTGTATTATGTAAAAGTATGATTATGACTTCGGATGCATTTCAGAAGCCCACACCAAAACTGACAATCATCCAAGCACCACCGTCTTCTCTGGCCACTAGATGTCAGCTTCTCAACCAGCACTGATTCTTGATACCAGAGAAAGACAAGTGTCCCAGATTTTAAATCCCTTAAATGGCATTAACTTAAAATAACCTGACCTCAGCATTGAGTGCTCCACAGCAGACAATAAATTCCACCAGCAGAAAACAGAAGCCAAAAAAGGCAAGTGGTGATGAATGCATCTTGCATCACCAAAGTCATTAGAAATGATATGCACTGATAAAGGAATCTAATCACAGGCACAGATAACAATTGTTTGCACATGTCTGGGGCACAGACCCCCCCACTGCACATCATGTAAATGCCGAGTTTTTTAGTGCATTCCATGTGCCAAATGGAAAAGGTGGCACACGTACCCATACAACTGGCAGAAAAATTAGTTCAGGTATGAGTGATGTGCACGGGACCACATTATTTTGAAGCCATGCATCTGCCCCAGGTCACTAAGACCTGATAAGTATTAGCCTTTGTGACAATGTGACACATACTAAATACTCTTCAATAGAAGTGTGAAGTACTCAAATCCTTCCAGCAAATCAAGCAAGCAGTTCATGCATAGTGGTACATTTCTGTACAAGCAGCTGGGGCTAAATACTGGAAAACTCTAATCCTGTATTTCCATAGGGACCCCAGCACAAAAAGGTCAAGTATCAGATGAATAGGAACAGGTCCCAAACACCTGACCTGGCATGTACTGAGGAAAGAGAAGACAACTTTAAATGACATTGCAATCCAGGGCAACCACAAAGTAGTTTTCTTCTACATAGCAGTATTTAGACTATACTCTCTTCCCTTAAAATCCACCAACTCACATATACAACCTGTGGGCATAAATTCTCCCCTTCCCTTATGCACCAGAACACCCAAACCCAGAATCTCCCATTACTGAAGGGCAGCTAGGATGGTCTACTTTTCTTATCACCATTCAAGGGGCAGGAGAAACGCAGCACACGTGAGGGACCTTTGTGCTACAGTCAGTACCAAAATAGCTTTCTCCTTGCCAAGCTAATACTTCTAGGCTATAAAATTATGTTTTCAGAAGCAAAGTGAGTCAAACAGCCTTTGCAAAATGCAGGAGCAAGGCAGCCATATGGCAATCAGCAAATGACACTCTCCTACAGGGCCATTTTGTATTTCAGTCTACAATGAGCTTAATATAGGCTTAAAGAAACTAAAAATATTTAGAATTGTAATTCTGACATGAAGTACTCTAGCTATGTAATTTAACATAAACATGAATTTTATTTAACTCTAAAGTCAGCAGATGGTATTTAAGTTGGCTTTTTTTATATAGGAATTCTAAAAACAGCAATCAATTGCCTTACTGGGTTTTCATCTGCTGAATGTCAACATTTTACTCATAAAATATTAAATACTGCAAGCTAATAAGGAAGGAGAGGCTGTCTGGCCTTATAATTACTCATAATTACCCATCAACCTTTATATATATTAGCAGCAGTTATGCTTGCTTGAGGAATCCCAGTAGATTTATCAGCCCAGTAGCTCAGATGGCATCCACGAGCACAGCAACCCTCATGACCCCACAGTGAGATGCAACACCTGAGAACTCTCTCCTCTGCCTCGGTGTTTGAAGGGTCCTGTTTTTATGCTGCTAACACCCAAAATACCCACATAGAGCAGTATTACAGGCTAGCACAGGTTAACAACAAAAGCTCAGACGGCCACCAGTATCACACACCCCGATACTGGGACACAGTCCTTGAGCAGCACCTTGCCATAAATCGGGGACATGTAAAGAGTTAGTGACTGTCTCCTAAGGAGCCTTGTAATGCTTATTTCTAGACACCTTCCCAGTGCCTCCTGGCTAACTGTGCCAAGTTCATTGGAAATACTTATTTAAATCAGTGGGGATGAGTGTGTTGCTGATCCAAAGGAGCCTGAACACAAATACTTACGTGCAGTTTATTGAGCAGCACTGCATCTGTGGTGCTGTTTGCTCCAGGCTTCGCTGCTTTCCAGAACTGCTTCTGGGCAGAGTACCGGTTCATGGGACATAGCTTGAACAGGCAATCTATAAAAACAGATGAAATAAACAGAGACATTGCTTCAGCCATGTGCAATTATCTGGGGTTTTTGCTGCTAATATTGTTCACATATTCCAGCGGCAAGGAAAGGTTTATAAACAAATTCCAGAAAGCTCTTGATCAGACAAATGCTTTTTTGGGCAACAGGAATGTTGCCCCGTGAATGATAAAAATTAACTGCTGCTGCCAAACATGTCATGCAAGACCAGAAAATTTATAACTTGTTCCAGTGAAAGATGCTGCCATACTAAAATGGTAACGTTTCAGTGCTTTCCCAGGCAAACAGATCCATTTTACACACTTTCCAACTTTGTTTGTCTGCTTTAGCAGGTTTGCTACTTCACACAATTCATGTTACCTTGGAGGTTTTTTGTTTGGGGTTTTTTTGTTGTTGTTTGTTAAGCTTTTAAATCAAATCCTTTCTATTGCTAGGGAAAACGAGGCACAATTGGAGAAACTCACTTAATAAAATAGCAGCAGCATAAAATAACCCCAAACAGTAGCACACACAAGCACAGACATCCAAAGCTCCAGGTAACAAGTAAGCCCCTCAGAGTGCCAGGATCTCTACCCAGTCCATTGACACAGTTTATTTAACATTCTGCCTGGCAAAAGCCAGGAATTACAGCTCATTAGTCTTATTAAAAATACATTTTTATAATAAAGAGATGCTAACGTATCAGTAATAAAACCAAATTAGCTGCGTTTACTGTTTTTTTCTCTTCTCTGTTGCTAAGTAACTGAACACGCAAAGAAATAAATTAAGCTATTCAAAGATAGTGCCCAAAGTAGCAGCTTAGAAGTTTAAACTGAGTGCCAAAAAAGCCAGAAGGCTGTTCCCAGCCCCTCTCTGGCAATGGTGTGGATGTAAGGCTTCAGGCAGCTCACTCACATGGTATTTCTCAAGACTCATGGTGTACTCCTACAGGCAAGCACTACAAATTAGGGAAACAACAAGTTGAGGAGGGACCTGCCTGAGGTTTTCTTCTTCACTACCTGAAAAGCACTGCTGCTTGTGGGCTACCCTGCCAACAGACACATTGGATGCATGCCAGCCAAAAAGAGAAAAACCTCTGCCAGAGGTTAAATTTGCTGAAAAGGCTGAGCTCTGCTAGAGACAGACCTTGATAATTTTACCTTGGGATGCCATTTAAGATGGACACCTTCCCTCTTTTTATGCCTGCCTTAAAGAAAACAACTATTTGATGTCACTGGGCCTGCCTAATCCATCCTCAAAGCACACAAGGCAAACACCAAACACCTTTCACAGAAGGGCAAAGATCTGTCTTCAAGACTAAATCCCCTTCTAATGGGGTAAAGTACTGGTGGCAGACAGTAATTTCATCTCACAGTGAGCCATTGACTGCCAAACCTGTGCCAAACCACCATGGCCACTGCTGCAGCCTGCCTAGCTGGTGGCCCAGTAAGCTGCCACAGCAGGAGCTGGGTATGGCACTGGGGACCTTTATTGGAGTGACATATTGGAGTGCAATATCCCATGGAAGGAGAGACAGAGGGTGTGTGGAAGGGAGTTTAGTTGCATTTATTCAGAAACACTCACCTCCACCTTGACACCACCAGTTTATAGCTTCTGAACAAAAAAGAAAATTGGGATAAAGTGCAAACCCCACTTTCCAGATTTGCTCGCTCCAATGTATTTTTCATTTACATAAAGATGATTCACAGAGATTGACAGCACAGAACAGATTCAAAAAGCCACTGGCACTTTAAGCTAAGACTTTGCATTGTAAGCAACTCACCAGTTATAAAATTTTCTATTTTTGCTTAAACCATCAGTTCACACAATGACAGCAATTAACGCACAGAACTGCACCGGAGAATTAATTGTACACTCGATTTAGTCACAGTGTAAGTGCACTTTTTTCCACCCTTTTCAGCCAAGAAAGTTGTCAAGTTCAGCTGAACTTGTACATTGTTAACTGCAAGCAACCCCCTCTTCTCTGTAGCACAGGGGAAAGGTCTGCAAGTGTTTGACCTTGCCCAAGGCAAGAAGGGAAAACACCCCATGTTTTCTTTGGTTTTCTTCCTCTCTACAAAGCTACAGATTACAAACAAACAATGAAAACCACTCAGCCTTTTTTCCCCCTAGTATTTGTTCTATGAAATCTATTTCTTAAGTGGCCAAGGATTTAAACTTAGCCTTATTCACCTTCACATGATCACCAGAGGCTGGTTAGTACCAAATGTATTTCACCATGGTCCAAACCACATGAACTTTATGGCCAGAAGACTTTTACAGCTCCAGATCCAGAAATCAACATGCAAGGAATGCTAGCTGGGTCAGCAACCCACAGTAGTGACAACTGGGCAAGAAAAAATAACAACTTGCCAAGACACCATGGAAGCCAAGCCTATTTCTAACAGATCCAAAAATGAAGCCAAAGCAGCTGAAATAACCAGCTCTCTGCTCTGGTCATGGGTTCCAGCAGCTCCAGCTACAGGGAAAGGTGATAAATAAAGCTTTAACTGCAAAGTAATTACATCTTATGATACACTATTTGTAGAATATTAACCATGAAAGGAAAGCATTTTCTTTTCAGATCTTCATGATACACAGTGAAAAATGGCAGCATTGCACACTGAGTGAGTATAAAAAGAAAGTCCTACGTAACTGCTGATGAAACAATGACACATCACCCAGCTCCAACACCGAACAAAGGTCCTGCAGGAAAAAGTGACTGCATAATTGTGTACTAGCCCAGCATGCACGTGCACAAGGATGATGAATGAAGGTCACAGGGGCATGTATTAAATGTGCATTTCAATTCCAAGCTAAATCCTGTTCTTATGTCAGCAGTTGCTTTGCATCTAATAAAGTGGACTGAGTAAGGCCATAACTGCACCATATAATACATTAATGCTCTCACTGTTTGGACATTTAGATCCCTACATGGGTTTCTGCCATCTACAGCTCACAGAAATCTTGTCAGTAATGTCTGGCTATGCTCTGCATGCACCAGCATCACAGAGGAACCATCAAAGTCAAGGATACTGGGAATACTAGAAAATTCCATGTTCTGAAGTATTCTGGGATCCAATGAAGAGGAGACTTACATGACCCCATCAGCAATTCTTTTAATCCCCTGCTTTTCATTTTATCTTCTTTCTTTTCCAATCCTTTCTCTGGTACTAGACCTTGTTCCTTTCCCACCCAGAGTTTACAAATTTTCAACCTTTCCTAAGCTCAACCAGTCAGATTCTCTACTTCAAACCCATTTATTCAGCCCCCAAGAACACACTGATCCATCCCTTCCCTTTTCCATCCATGTCAGCAAAGCACAGGTCTCCACCTAACACTTCAGGAGAGATTCGGTTTTGCCCAGACAATCCTCATCTCCTGAGGTTTCCCACCTCCACCCAAGGCACCTTCCACTCCCAAAGCAGAAAGGAGGCTTTGTTGAGATGGAATTTAAGTAGCATTTAGGTAGTATATTAATGGATTATAAAACATATTGCAAGACTTGTCCAAAATCATAAATACCCACTAACTTCAGAGAGTGAGGAATGATTTGGAGAAGCAAGTGAAGCATTTCAGAGCTCACCCAAGATACAGCTTCCTCCTTTTACCAGCAGCTGCCTAGAAATACATAACTCAGAGTGAAATACACCCCTGCAATTCCAGTCTTCCTTTCAAAGGGTTTCTCCACACCTTGGGGCATCAAGTGATGCTACAATGTCAGTTCTACCCCCAACAGGTATAAGGAAACAGCTCAGACAGCTACTGAACTGACACTGCTGACATCCCAAGCTCTCCGTGGTGCTCAGCCCCTGCCAGCTGACAGTTGGGCACCAACCACTACTAAAACTTCCCACCTTTGCTACTTCCACACTGTGATCAGCTCAGCTCAGTTCTCAGCTGCACTACACCACTCTTCTCACTCTGCCTTTCTCTACCGTGCTCCTCGGTAAATGATCTGCAAGTACTTTCAGCTCCAGCCAGCCTGGTTGTGTAATGCAGCACTCATCATTTTTTCCAAATTTCCCCCAGCTATTCTAAGCATTTTGTAGAAAGGATTCACCAGCTTTTCTGCAGCTAGAGAAAGAAGGCATCAATTACTTTTTTGGCAACAAAAAGTTGTGTCGTTACTTCATTTTTGAAACCCAGCTTTCACAAGATGCCACCGGGAGAAAGGCAAGAGTCAAGAAAGAAACTCTTCTCTCTCTCAAAAAACTTACTTCAGACTACCTTCAGATGAGGGAAATCAACAAAGATGAAGATATTCAAATAAGTCACTTAGAAAATCCACTGAATATTTAACACCAACACAGCTGTTGCTTCATTACTCGAAAAAGCCAAACTCCTTTTTGTGCAGCATTACTAAAATTAAATTACCAATTCCCTGTTGAAATTTAGCAGCTTCTCTTCAGACTTTTCCATACTTAGATACCTGCTATGTCCCCACGGCCAAACTGTAAACACAGGAGAGAGTAAATATAAGGTATTTAAAACAAAAAACCCCCAACAAACAAACACACAAAAACACAACCCAAAAAAACCCCATAAAAATAACAAGCAGAAGAGGTAACATAGGTGGCAATAACAGAAATCTTGTCAACAGAAGTTCTTGACTTGATATCTTAAGCAAGTTGCACAGCTTTAATACACTCACAAGGATGATAACACCTCACAGCATGAGCAGATTATTTATTTAAAGACAAAATTAAGACCTCTTTTGTGTTTAAGTGAAATATTTTCACACAGGAGGCATTCAGGATAATACAAAATGCACATAGAAGATCACAGGCAGGTTTCACCTCCTCAGAAGCCCTCAGATTACTACCTCATCTATTTCTATACTTGTTCCTG
>NW_009954216.1:1097917-1138682 GCF_000747805.2 Chaetura pelagica | reverse complement strand
TGCTGAGGCTTCAAAAGAAAAGATGACAGCCTAAGAGGTTCAAAGAATATAGAACAAAAACAACTACAGAAATGTGTTGATTATTAATCATTCCTGCATTTCCATAAAGAGGGAGGAAAAAAAGAACCTGATCCTACTGAAATTACTGTCTGTGTGATGAGAAGACATCCTTTCATTTTCAATTTGCAGTGAACAAGCAAAGCCTTTCAAAATACGAATGATTGCTGAGATGCACTAAATGCTTGACCTGCTGTCCCAGCAGAGCCTGCTCCATCCACAGCTCCAGCAACACAAGCAGGAAAACAAACCTGCACTCTACACATTTAGCCCAGTGACAGAAAAAGACTGAAGTCAAATCTCACGTTGCCAACAGTTCTGCCATGCCACAAGTGGGGAAAATTTAAGTGCAGGCCAGGAGGGCATTTGTATTCCAAGCCCAAAGACCTTGTCACTATCGCACATGCCACTGCAAAGCAAAGCAAATTATTCAGGATTCAAGTGCTGAACTAATTACATGACACAATATATTAGGGGGTTGTGCTGCTGTGAAGTCTGTTACCTCCCTTCTGCAGGCTGTTGCATCTTGCCTGCTTCAAGTGCTTTCAACGCTTTCCTTTCTAAAGCAGAACAAAGGAGGAAAATCACCCTTGTAACCAACATTTAAATGGAGAGCCTGCATGATTTATGAGCTAAACATACTTTAATTTTTATCTTAAAATAACCACCCTCAATTCGTATCTGCATGACATGATGGTAACCACCTTCTTGCCATTATACTCATTTATGCACAGTTCTACCAATGGAAAGTGCTATTCCATTTTTTTAAGCTGCAACAACATAGGAAAGAATGTAATTGTTATTAACTTACCAAGGGAGAAAACTGCAACAGGGATTTCAGAGTGAAAAATCACATACCTGAGAGCTGGACACTGAATATCAATGCAATTAGAGGCACAGCATAACCAAAACTTACCATGGTATAAGGCTGTCCTACCATGAAAGCTGAGCAAGGTAACTATTCTATCAAGGATGAGCAAACACAGAGCTCATCTCTTGCAGGGAAAATTATTTCCTGATAATTATTGCCATGTCTTGGGGTAAATTAAGAACCAAAGTAGAGACAACTCATAACACTACAAGCAAACACCCTCCCAAGCCCCCCTGACCACAATGGCAGTAAAGTGCCCAAAGAACTACCAGAAGACTAACATGAGAAACATACCTTTAGGGAAACATCTTAGGTCCCAAAGAGTTCACAATACATCACTGTTTGTTTTATTTCTGCATGTAACCTCTTTGGTCTCCTTCAAAAAGAAAACTGCTACTCCAAGAGAGAGAAATATTTAGACACTGGATATACAGGCAGTTCCAAAAGGAAACATTTGCAGGAAAGACCAGATTCGTTTTTCAGTCTCTGGTACGAACAGGGCTGAGTGCAGATGCTTGGGGAAACAAAAAGGCAGAAGGGACAGAACGTGAGGAGAAAGGAAAAAACACTGGTGCAGTTAACTGAAACATTTGGTATCTAAGGTTATACGCTTAATGAATTTAAGAAAACTGGCAGCCTTCCTGTCGCTGAGGGGTGGCACCACATGGATAACTGTGTCCCTGGATGGACCAGGGCTAGACAGGGCTACAAGAAATCCATGAAGACAACACCACACTACATTTCCTCAGAGAAAATGGTTAAGGACAGAAAGAAAATGTCAGGTGTCCTTGAAGACATTAAGGAACAGATCTTACTAAGGAACACAAGGGATAATTTTGACTAGGAGAAGCTACTTAAATTCAGCTAAGAAAAATCTCAAGAACCTTCAGAAAAGTCAAAGCACCACAATAGCTCCTGCTTAGCAATACCAAAACTCTCCATATTGAGAAAAGGGGAAAAGGAAAAGAAAAAACCCAAGACAGGAGTTCTCAATTGCACACATTCATTTGAGCTAACCCGAGATATTTAGAGAGTGACTGGTTTTAGTGAATGTTTTTACTTTCTTAGCTCAACTCCATCTCTGGTCCTGCATGAAACAAAATCCTGGACTAGTGGGAAACCTTGCCAAGAGGCAAGGCTAAAGTCAGCTCCTTCTTTCTCCCCCAAGTACAGGAAATAAAGTTTTACACGCTAGAAGAAGCATTCATACTTTATACAAAGGCAATTCAACAAATTAATGTGCATAAAAGGTGCAGAAGCATTTTTAAGTAAACTCTCATGGCTTTAGCTTCTGTCCCAGCCTTGAGAGCTGCATTCTTAACCTGGGAAGCCATCCACTGTCTGCCTTTTAATAATTTCCATGATAAATCTCCCTGCGAGGCACTGAAACACAAGCTTGAGAACAAGAACCCTGGGACGTTCTTCCTCAAAATCTTCAGGTCTTTTCAGCCTACATCAGTAGCATTTTACACTCTCGGTGAACCCAAGTGTATTCATGGGCTGGACACATTTTATTTTGACTGTTCACCCCTTGGATTTCATTTTCACATTTGCTTCTTCACTTGTTCCTGCTTCTCTGGAATAAAGTTCCTGCTCAAAACAGGTCAGGAAGTGGGGGCAGGCAGTAGGGAATGGCTCGGACACTCCAAGCACAGGAAGAAGAAAGATCAAATTTCAAACACCCTCTGAAAACGTCAATGTTGAGCAGCACGGAAAGAATAGGGGTGTGCTATTAGCCAGAGCTGCTGTGACTGAACAGCACCAGGAATCGTTTCTATTTAATAAAGCTTCACATCCATGTCAGGAGAAATGAGCCACCAAAGCACCATGCAAAACAACAGGCAAATTTTTCAGCTCTTCAACAAAATAACTCGATACTAAGGTTTTAAATGCATTTGGATTAAAGAAAATCCACATTGCCAGAAATAAAGGATACAGGGAAGTTAAATGTTTGACAGCATTTTTGAAGTCTAGGTTGGAAGAGCTAAAGAAATAATAAAAATGAATTCAGTGACTTAATTTTCCTTACACTAATGAAGTGCTTGGGATCCCTTTGCTAGAATGCTCATTTGCTTCTTCCCCTCTGCGCTGCCTGCCATCTTCCCAGCTTCTGGCCCTGCTGCAGAACTGCCAGTCCCACAGGCTCACAGGAATAGCAGACCCTTAGAAAGCTTACTTCACTCATCCCTCCCTCCCAAAGGAGAATTAACTATGTCTGTTCCATTCCTTACATATCTCCTGAAGTCCTCTGTTGCAGCACTCCACTATTTCTGTATCTAACCTGTTTATTTTTACAATTTTAGCCCATGACTTTGTCCCCTCTCCACATGAGCATACAGAACAGAACTTCTCTTCCCTCCCCTGGCAGTGTTTGCAGTCTCCTCTGTCCCATAGCCACCAAGATGCAAGACCAATCACTCTTGTTCCTGACCACTACCCTCCTCTGGAATTTCTCTAGTTGGCTCGTCTCTTTCTGGAAGTACCAAGTGCAACACTAAGCACGATACTTCACCTGGGGCTCTGCCAGGATGTAAAATCGGAATAAATAATTACCGTGTCTTTTGGCAACGTCTCTTTTTACATCCTCCAAGGGAGGAACTGCTGCACACACACAGCATCCGTGACTCCTGTTCAACCTGTGATCCCAAATCCCCACATCCTCTCCTACCATACTGCTGCTTGTGCCCATCCTCCTCATCCCAGGATGCAGACAACTAAGTGCAGTCTTTAACCTAAACCCCAGTGAACTGCAGCGCCATTTTTCAGATTTCTTCAGTTTTCAAGGCAATTCTGAGTGAATTCCCAAGTCACCATCATCCCTGTGGAGCCTGCAGAAGGCAGCCAGCTGTGAACACCACAATTACAGCAGTGTGGCAGCAGACACCCAATGCTGCACTGGCAGCAGCAGGCAACATCCAGAAGGTGTGTGCTGTCACACAGATGTTCAGACTTCCAGTAAACTGACTATGGATGGACTTGAGCAGCACTATTTGAGGAGATCAGCAAAGCAAAGATCAATAAAAAAACCTCTAGACCTGCTTTAACTATAGGAAACACCACCCAGGAGCTGATAGAACAGAGTCATGCTGCTGAACTCCACTGCACTCCCAGGAAAAGTGTAAAACACCAGCATTCACATCTGTTTTCTGAGTCTGGAAGCTTTATTCCTCCGCTTGAGTCTCTCCCCTCACTTACTGAGGCCCTCTCCCTCTATTTTAAACAGTCACCATCCGTTTGGCAGGGGACCAGAGATGCTCTTGAAGTCTATCAAATGATGCTACTCAATCCGTCCAAGTTCTGTCCATGCAGCTGATTTAAATTTGGCCAAGTCCTCCATAATGTAGTCTTAGCACTGAAGATTGCATGCTGGTTGACATTTCAAAAAGTAGATTATGCTGACAAGGTATATATGTGCTGTAAACATACATTGCCTCAGCTGAAATAGTCTGCAGCAGCATACCAGTGTGCTACAGAAGAGACTAAAACTCTTCAAGCATTTCTAAAAAGCACATTCCAGTTTGACAGCACTGAAGAGTTAAGCTACACCAGTGCTGCTGCTGGAACACAAGCTATAGCTTTAAAGATCAAAAATGAAAGTGGAAAATAGTCCCTAAACTAGTAAAACAGCCCCTTCCAGGAAGAGCTAAGAGAACTGCTTTACCAAATAAGGGAAGTGAGAGCTGGAAGCCAAGGAGCAAAGCCACACGGTCCTAAAGCAGCCAGACAGCTGGATAATAGAAACGTGAACAAGGCAGCTCCACCAGACCGGATTGCAAATGGGAAGAACAAATGTGCAGCGACCATGAGCGGAAGCAGAGCCTGCCAGCAGAGCCTGAGGCATCTCTCCCAGCCAGCAGGAGCCACAGCAAATTCCTATGGGATTTCTGGCCGTGGTTTTTTTAAATGCAATGCCATCAGTGTAAGGTGGGCACAGAACCACCATAGGTTGTGTCTGCAAACAGATGCTGAGGGGGCACACACCAGCACCTGGAGTGCTTAGCACCCAAGTGCAGGGAGCGTGGAAGAGCAAACCCACATCCTAAAAACACCCTCTGCATCCTAGATGGACACAGGCTTCACCTGGCTGCACAAAGCTCCAGGTGTGCTGCTGGATGAGGACATGCAACAGAGGAGCTGCTAAAGAGAATTCTGTTTATCTTTCAACTTGAAAAGAAACTGAATTGGGTTTTTTCTTTTCTTTAAACACACAGATGTCATTCAATTTATTTTAGCCTGCTCCACATCATTATCTTCCAGAAAAAAGTAGAACACACTATCATCCATCTCTAAGGTATGTTCCATACTGGTTCCAAGTTTGAGCCTTTAGCAGAAATAAACACTCTGTTAACTTGGTGTCTATTTCCAACAGATGCAGCAGCTTCTAGGGCTCCTTGGTTTATTACAACTGATCGTGTCCCTGGAGAATAGACTGCAAAAGCCTGCATCAGCAACACCAGAACTTCATACAACAAATCAAGGAGTTAAAACATACCTGTAAAGGAAACCATCAGTTTCATTTCTTTAACTTTTTGTCCAAGAAGCTTGTTTTTAGGTGCTGTAACTTCACACAACGTCTGCCTTATTTCCCTGACATCCCTGAGACAAGAGCAACCAAAAGAAACCCATCATGCTGCCACAATAGTAAGAACATACAAGCAATGGTCCTCAAGTCTTCTCATTCCTCTGTCACAAGGGGTGCACCAGGTGAAGCAGGAGCTACCCTGCCCCATGCTCCCTCCTGCGCCACTGTGCAGCAGTGACACCAGTGCTCTACCAAAGCCAAGTAAGGAGAACCCACCTGAAGGAGAAGCCATCCTGATGGCTCTTGCTTCCTATGCCAATTTACCTTCAAGAACACAGTATCTACCAGTCATTGAATTTCAAAGCCTATTAATTGTTGCCTTCTCACAGGCTGTGTGAATCAACAGATCCATTCATTTCAGTCCCCTCTGGCCAGCTGCAAAAAGACAAGAAACCTGCACATTACTGTGGTGTTTGACAGCCACAGCTGGGAGGCCTTCACAGCAGCACATAACCCATGGGAAAAACGTGAGTGGGATAAAAAGTGAACCTTTAACTAACTACCACCACAGCACTAATAATGTTTTCCCCTCACATTGAAACTGATGTGCTTGAAATCAGGAAGTATTTTCCCAGCCTTTAATTGATCTTTGTCATGGGAGGGTACTGAAGCCCTCAGACCACAAGAAGGCATCAAGGCATCTATGTTGCCAAGGGAAGCACCAAAAAGGACTGTGTGTTGCAACCATGACATACAGCCCCACCTGTATTTGTTTCTGAATAATCACTGTATTCAAACCACTTAGCACTACTTCCATTAAACAAATTTTCCATAAAGAACAATAATTTGGTATTTTCAATGTTTTAAACCATCTTTCAAGCTGCCTTATTGGCATAATGACAACATATCAATCAGTGCAGAAGAAAGCTGGATTCCAAAGTGATGGATGAGCTATTAAATAACACCAGCTGCATCACTCTCTGGACATATCCTACACTCACATCCACCCAGAGTCAGCAGGGATAGCTGTCTCGGATCACCAATACCACCTTTCTCAGTAGCCTCTAAGCAGCAATAACCTTCACAGTTCAGAAAAACACACTGAGGTCTCCTTTTAACCTTGCCTGCTTCTGTCCCTTCTCTTCATTTGTTTGAATCACTGTCATTTTTTCAATTATTATTTGTATTGTAATTGTATTAAACTCTTTCCTGCGTGCTTGTGTCAGGTGGTCCAGCCTCTACTTCCAGATTTACGTCAGGATTATGCCCAGATTTTCAGGACTTCAGGTTTCAGATTGATTTCCCTTTTCTACACAAGAACTTGGCATTCAGAAACAGCAGAAGCACATTAAAAAACCTGATTATATCCCACAGATTTGATAATATTGATTTCAAACTGTTGGTTTGCTCAGTGGAACAGAGCAACACTGCAGGCAGATGAAACCCTTTGGTGGGGGGTGCCAGGACAAACAGCAGCCCCAAACACAGACCAAAGGGTATCCAGAAGTAGGACCCAACCCTGCTGGTTTCAGAGCCGTGATGGAGTGTTGAAAAATGACTGCAGCCCTCTCCTGCTCTGCTGTAAGGAGTTCACAAGAATTACATCAATGCTGATGCCTGAACAGTGCCATTTCACCTCACAACTGGTGCCAGCTGCTGGTTTCAACCACTGAAAAATGGCCTTTGGCACCAGCAGCTACCAGAGCCCTCAATGCCCCATCCCATGCCAGCTCCCCCATGGAGAAGGTCTGAAACAATGCTTCCTGGATTTATGGCTTCAGATGAAAATTGCAATAGCAGGAGCTAGCACTTGACTGTGATACTCATCTGTAGACCCCAGGGATAATTTTTACCCCAAACAATTGGTTTTAGAAAAACAAGTACATCAGCCCCTTGAACAAACAATTGATTTTACATGATGAACTAGACGTAAGTTATGAAAGATGGACTGCAAGTGTTCTTGATGTTGGAGATGCTCAAAAACTAGACTGTGCCTGGGAGTCAAGAATTAAAGGCTACTTCAGCAAATCACAAAACTCAGGCACTGCTGCTGCTATCCAAAGGCCTAATCACGGGAAGTGCCAACTGTACTGATTAAATATCTGGATCTTATTAAAAAATAACTGAGACAAGCAGAACAAAAACTGCCCTCAAAACACCTGAGGATTTGCTAAACAAAAAAACAAAGTGATAAAGATGTGAAAAGTCAGTTGTCTGTAATTTCCTGAGCTTCTACATCTGGATGGGCACTTGGGGCTTTCCTCATCGACTTTCACTTTTAGTAAGTTGCTCACAGTATGAAAAAGAAGTCACTACAAGCAGTGGTTTAAATTTACTTGTCTGACGTGTCTATGGATTTTTGAAAGGTGAAGGTCAAGATATTGAGCATGTCTTCTGTTTGCCTTTTGAAATTATCCAAAAAGCCTGCTACTTTGCCACTCAAATACACAAACTGCACATTAGATATATTCAGGCAAAAATCCATGATTTTTTAATTAAGAATCAGAGCTCTAGTGATACTGTATGTTAAGTTAATTTTTTTTTAAAAAAAAATAAGGTTTATGAGATTTAATCAAAGATACAGCCTGGACCAAACTCACTATATTTCCAGGATCTTCCACTGTCATAGCAACAGAGGACTATTAAAGACCTTAAGTGCTCATTAGTGGCTCCCATCCTCCCGTGGTGTGGGAGCACAGGAGCATTTTCACTACTCTGTTTTCCGTACTGGTCATCCAAAAAAATCTTAAAAGCTTTTTACAAGGTGAAGCCATTTAAAGTACAGTTAGAAACATTACAAAGACTCAGTTTAAAGAGAAACAGATGAGCTGCTCAAGGAAAGCACTGGAGAATCATGTGCACTCTTAAAGCAGTAAGTTTCTGAGCCAGAATGCTCCTATGCCATTGTGAGAGCAACCACTTTTTAAAATTGAAATAATAAGGTTAGAAGTGTGATGATAGGTCACTGCACAGGACCTGCCAGAGCAAGGCTACAGCAGAGCTTTTGGATTCCATCCTGAGCTTGCACGACTAGAAGCATTGCCAAGTATTATGCTTTTCATGCACATTATATACCCACTTCTTTACAATACCAAGCCTTGAAAATGGTCACCAGAGAGCCCACACTCCCAGATAACCCCCACTTGGGGCCACCAATGACTGCTACAATCAGCAAGCTTCCAGCCTTCCCTCGAGAGCTGCTCCTGGAATACTAATTAGCTTCATAAACTCCAACCGCACTGCAAAGAACAAGTTTTTCTTGTCAAACATCCCCCCATGGTACTTTTACTAATAAATACATTCAAATAATTGCTGAGTTATTGGCATAACCTTATAAGCATGGCCTTAAGCCATATGCTTGTTATGTACACAAATCAACTTTTGTTTAAAACTAAAAGTATTTGAGCCAAGACTGCAGCTATACCACTGTGATGTGGCAAGGATGGACCCTTCAGTTCAGGAAAAGAACACCTTTTCCCTCTAGTCTACAAGAAATTACCCCTGCAGTCTCAACTTTGTAAGGTCTAGTAGTTTTATGAAAGTTTTCAGAAATCCATGGGAAATGGTAACAAAAATGGGTCAAAATTATTGCAACACTGACAAAGGTGCCAGGCATGCAGAAAGAGTATCACATCACACTATCTTCTTGATGTCTTAGCACCCAGGATTTCCAGTTCCTACTGCATGGGAGCAGTTGAGGACCACTTTTCTCAAACCTGTGGTCAGTCATCCCCAGGACTGGCCACTGTGTTACATCTACAAAAAGATATGAGCAGAAGCAAGGAGAAGGGGTTAACCAATTGCAATAACAACATACACTGTAATTTCACCATTACCTCCAGTCCTGCACTGTAACTTAGCTGCTCTGTAGGGGTATGACCAATAGGAAGAGGCTATGGTAGATCTTCTCCTCGAAGAACACAGCCCCTCAAAGCAAGCTCTAGAACACCTGACCTCCTGAGAGGAGACAAACAAATGCTAACCCACACACAAACCCAGCTGACCAGGTCACAAGCATATTCCAGGTAAAGGAGAGTTACTTAATTGTGCTGGCTAAATTAAAAATTTGCAAATCACATTTTTTTTAAAACTAACACAGTTGTTCTGCACATCCTTGAAGGACCACATCATTAAAAAGCAGTACTTGTTCAACCAATGCATAAAGGTACCCAAGGTTCTCTTAACTAAAAACCAAGGCCCACAAAGTCCACCATGCACATCAGCTCTGTAACCTCCTCCCTCCCAAGCAGTGCAGAGAAAGCCAATTTCATCTCTTTAGAAGACCCAACACTCCCTGTGTGCCTTCAAAGCTCTTCCAGAACAAGTGCACACAACGCTTGACAGCAAGAAGTTCCTCAGATTGTTTGCAAGAGCAGACCTCATGCATTATCCTCCCCCAGTTTTCCTCCCAGCGTGGCCCTAAAGCAGCTGGTTCCTGCCTACTCCCACCCCACGCTCTCCTCCATGGCAACACTTCTGTGCACCAATAGGGAAATAGAGAGAAAAATGAGTAAGAGTTTATTTCTATGGCCTCAGATCCAGCACCATCATGATGCGAGTAATCAGAAATCATTGCAAAGCAAGATGTCCACTTCAGCAATTCAGTCACTTGCATAGATTTTAATCAAGAGGTTGGACTAGCTCCATAGCATTCTAAAAAGCCCAGCCTGACAGCTGGTTGTGCCACAGACTTGCAAGCACAGAAAAACCCACACAGGATGCAGTCTGACGAAGCTCAATCTCAGACTATTAAAGAAACTGTTCTGTAGATCACTACATTTACTCCATTACACACCTTGCTTTCCTTGATCACCACAAATATTTGGTCACTATCATCTATTCCTCCTACCACCCCACTAAATAAGGTTAAAAAGACATATTTCAGCCCTACCACTTAAAAAAAATAAATAGATTAACATAGTTCCTTCCTGCACAATCAAGTAGTTCTGGTTATGTCTATTTATATAGCTTTTGCTCAAAAATTCCCTTTGATGTGTTCAGAAAATCTCTCACCAGGTTCCCCAGCTGATTTTGCAAAAGCTCTGTACAAAACAAAGTCTCAAAAAAAATAAATAGATTAACATAGTTCCTTCCTGCACAATCAAGTAGTTCTGTTTTATGTCTATTTAGATAGCTTTTGCTCAAAAATTCCCTTTGATGTGTTCAGAAAATCTCTCACCAGGTTCCCCAGCTGATTTTGCAAAAGCTCTGTACAAAACAAAGTCTCACCACACCACCCATACCATTCTCAAGCAAAGAGTCTGAGGATATAAGGCAGAGGACAAGGCAGCTCTTGTCCTCAAGAACATGTAGCACTGTCCACTTGACCAGCACACAGGTCTGAGCAGGCCAAAGCACTGCAGGAGGAACTGTTCATTTCCTCAAGTTCACTGATCCAATCCAAGAAATATCCAAGCAATCTTTTCAGTCCTTCAGAAGAGATCAGCATAATCCAGCACTACAGATCAATGAACATTAGCCAGCACTGTTTCTGGAGCAGCCACTTTCTAACGTGGAAAAAAAAAACAAAACCTAGATAAACTCACTTTTGCATTTGCAAAATATTAAATATTTATAAACAAATGTTCTCCTTCTTACTTACCAATATCAAGGTACTATGCCTCCACACTTCTTTAAAAATCTAAATATTTAAAGTATGTTTTAAATTAACACAGTACAAGAGATACTTCCAATGAAGTATCCACCAATAAAAAGAATCTTCAGAGGTGGGAGAAAATCTTAGGGCTTCCAACATGAGCCACATGCCAACTGAGCAGATATTCAGAGTAGCTGAGTCACTGTGGTTTTCTGAAATGAGACTTTAACCATGACTTAAAGGAAGGAACATTAAGTGACAGGCACTTCAAAATCTCTGAAGGATAAAAGTTTTTCTTTTAAAGTTACTAAGTCTAAGGCTGCAACTCATTTTCCTGACAGCTTCTTCCCCACCACCACCTTTTTTTGTGTGAGTACTTTGCTGTCTAGTTTCCAACACAGTGTTTAACTTTAAACCCATATTAGCATGAACATGCAATTGCTCTTCAGAGCAGTTAACTGTTTGGGATCTCAGACCAACCACACTGTCCCAAAGGCACTTCTCTAAGTCAGGACTCCCAACAGTTTGGCACTCCTAATGAGTAAAACGGCCTCTGGCAATGGACTTGTGTGACTAATCTGAAGTTTTAGCAAAACTTCAAGGTCTGTTTCTCCCCACTCCCCCACCCCCCTCAAACCCTACAATTAATACCCCTCCCCATTACCTGTCAGTGTGTTTTTACAGCCAGGGTGGCAGCAGAGCCCTCAAAGCAACGACCAGGCTCACTGCTCTTACAAAAACACAGAGCAAACAAACAATTCCAGTTTCTACACAGAACAGGTATAATAAGGAAACCAGAAAATGAAAACTTTTGGAGTACCTGAAAGCAAAGCAAGTACCTGAAAGACAGCAAGATGGAATTAATTTTGCATGAGAAGCAGACAGTTCCACTCAATCCCTCCCCAGTTATCACCAGAGAGCTGTGTTTTTGGCAGGAACAAACCTCGGCCAAGGATCACACACATCCTCACTGCAGCACAACCACAGCAAGGTAACATTCATGAAAGCTGTAACACAGAATGCTGAAAGACATTCCTGTGCACAGAAATCCTCTCCCCCTCGAAGGTGTGTGAGAAAAAACACACTATTTTTTTTAAAAAATATTATTCTCCAAGAACCTTTACAGTTTTCTCCACAGTTTTGGTTTGTGTTTCTTTTTTTCTTGTGAATTACAAAAAAAAATAATTAAAATCTTCAATGTTTTCATATTCTTTTCAATAGGGGATCCTTGGAGAAGTTACAAGAACAAAACATTCTCTCCAGTTTTTTTTCTGAACACTCAGTTATTCTCACAAATACAAAGAGTAAGAATCACACATGAACTCCCCATCTTCTCAAAAGCCCATGAAGGGCTTTCCTCTCTCCCTTGCACTACCCCCCCATCCCTTCTGCTTCCCATTGAATGGATGCTGGCCTGGGTGCAGAGCCAGCACAAGTGAATTGTGGCATCCCTCTGGAAACACAGACTGCAATGAGTTTAGCCCCAACACAGCTGTAGGGTTTCTCCTCAATCAAACACTTCACAGAGGCAAAGCACTAATTACATTTGTTCCCTTCATGGCTTTATCTGCCCTTGTGCCTTTAAGGTCCTGAAAATTGCTGCTAAGCACTGAAGATGGTGAAGACTGAAAAGCTATGGTAAGGGATGCTGACCTTCCAAGGTAACTTCAGCTAAGTACAAAACATAAATAATTTTTTTTGCATCAGATGATTAGAAAAAATAAACGTCAGCCATAATATTAAAAGAAGCTGATGTGAAATATTAGTGGATTTTCTCCACATAAGCCACTACAATTAAATTTAAAAATCACCTATATGTAGTTTACTCCCTTCTCCTGCAGTTTTTGTGTCTATGTATATACACACATACTTAGACACATACAAGTCAACCTGTAAGGAGACCATAAGACAAATAGGCTGTTAAACCCCACAGTTCTCTGCAGACCAATTCTGACCCCAATGCTGAATTATCATTTCTCAAGTTTCACAAATCTTCAAAAACCAAACACTTTAAGCACATGACTGACAGCATATGGAAAAAAATATATTTGAAATTAAATCTTGTAGATCATATTTGAAGGATCATCTTCTCATTGTCATTTTCCATGACCAAGGCCATCTGCCTGACAAGGAGTGGGAGGCTATAAATACTTAGCTTATTTTAAACCTTGTCAATGATAACCAAGGATTATCTGTAAAATCTATACTGCCTTCAGAATTTGCCTTCCAATCCCTAAGACATTAGCTCGCAGGGTTCTGCCATTCCTATTTAGAGAGGATGGACTAAGCAGCAGAAAGGATCATTCTCCTGGGTGCTGTTCAGTGCTGAGCACACAGGGCACAGTCACCATCCCATTTCCATAGCCTAACGCTCTGACAGGAACCAGTAAAGATGCAATTTTTGCTTCTCAGGAAAATGTGGCAATTGAGTTGCTCTTATAGTATAAGAACTCAAGTTCTTATCAGCTTTCACTGTAATCACATGAGCATGGGATACATTATTTGCTTTTTAATCAATACAGAAAACACCCATTTGAAGGACAGAACTGAGTATGTCAACACAACCCCCAGAAAAGTTGTGTATGTGTATGCTCCGAAAAGCACCATTGATGTTAAGACATGAGCCAGATGTCAAAGGCACCTGAAGGCTTTTGACAAGAAAATCTAGTGAAATTAACAAAAACATTCTAACTGACAGAGTCATGCCTGTCTGTGCTAAAGTCATTTGCAACCACCAAAACCACAAATCCACCACTTGGTTCTTCAGCCTTTCCTTGAAGCCTTCAGAGCTGATGAATCAGAGCTTCCAGGCTGCTCATCTCTGGTATCCCAGCAGCATCAGGCTTTAACCATTTCACTTCAGAGGTTTGCAGAGAAGGGACTAAACTCTTCCTCTTCCCAGAAAGGTACCAGTTACATTCTAATGATACTGAGATTTATTCTTGTTTTTCAAAATACATCACAGCTTTATGGTACACAGAGCAGGGACTGGCCTCCCTAACACATCCTGACCCTTGTGCACTGAGCCCCAGCCAGGTCCCAGAGCCCACGGAGCCACCACCAGCCTAAGCCACTGCTCCATGGGCCTGTCTGAAGTTCACTGGTGCTGGCTGGAGATCATGTGCTGCTCTGAAAGGGAGGGAAAGGATTTCTGTAGATATAGCTAAGATATTTTTCCTTTTCAGGATGGCTGCTCCAGCTCTCTCACTTCCTCATGCCGACAAGTTCACTGTTTATTTTTTCCTTGTATAATTTTTAACCTTGATGAATATAAGGGCTGACATTCACTAAATACAAGGTCTAAGTGCTACCAGATTGCTTTTGCATAGCAAAGCTTTCTGTATCCTTAATAAAATCTGACTTGGAGATAATTTGTCCTGGTTAAAGCAGGAGAGGATCCTGCAGCAGCATTTCTAGCAATGTCACTGCTTCCCTGCTGTCAGTACAGCTTGGAGGTGACTCCTTATTCTGATAATCTGACTGAGAGTTACAGAAAGACTCTTCAACCAAAATACAAGGAATTATGTTTTCACTGAACTTCTGTATATGATATAATCAAAACAGATTATAATTGCCAACACTGAGAACACTGATTATTTTCACCAGTTAAGTATGAAGGAAGTGTTAGTCCTAACATTGTTCATCAGAAGAAAATTTTCAAGGAATGCTGCATTTAGTGCCAATCTGTGATGGCTATTCTAGTGTTTGAAACATTCACATGAGACATGCCAACCTGACCATGTGCCTTTCCCAGCCAGATCACAGTATTTAATAAGAGCTCCTGAACTCAGAGTTCTCAACATCTCTGTTAAGCTGCATCCAGACCAGCTGAAGGTGGAGGGCTGGGTTACCAGGTGCCAGCTGGCAAGCAGCCTCCACCCAAGCCTCCACTGAATTAGGCCAGACACTGGGTGCATTTTGTCCTTTGCTATGACCACAAAGTCAGACATTTAAAGGCAAGCACAATGCATAAGAAACAGCCTTCTACATACACCCATTTTTTAAGCAAATGAGAAAAATCAGCATAGGTATGTTTACAAGCAATACTTTTTGTAGGTGAGAAAACCAAGGCTTCTTCATACTGGTTACATTTGTTAGGGGTCACTAAATGCTAATCTGGGATTTTTGTGACTCCCTACCCCAGCCAGTAAGTTTTCGAGCAAGAAAACAAACTAGTATTTTCCAGATTATTCCTAAAGAACCAATAGGCGCTTCTCAAGACTAACCTCTAAAGCAACCAGTTCCTTTCTGGGTCACAAAAAATGCAATATTTTCTTCAGAATCAAAATCCCAATAACTCACTTCCTAGCATTTGGATCACAAAGTTTAAAGTTAGGCAGGAAAGACAGGAGATTTTTCTAATACAGACAGGTCTCAAATCACAAGGAGCTTGACCAATTAGCTCTGAAGTTTATTTGAAGGCCCTCTGGAAGTACTTAGTATGATGAGACTCACCAGCATCTCAATCTTCCCAGCTTACAGCACAGACTCTGAGAGCATTTAAAAGGAACAAAGTAGATTGAGTGCACAGAAGAACACAACACTTGAGCTACCCTAAATATTAAGCAAGCCACAAATTTTAATAACTTTGCTATATTAGAAGATATGCACCAATGTCACCTCACCCCCACAATTCATCAAGGCATTTCACTCCCTTGGGCTCTTGTGACTAAGTATAATATTTCATTAAATATCCTGTTCATACTGGCTTATGTACTAGGGAACACTAATTTTAGAAAACTGATTAGCTAGTTCTTTCTAACTGAATGTTACTGTAGCTAAGGTCAGATTTTGCACTGAAACTATGGCAACAAAGCCACAGTATTCTTTTGTCTACAAGGTTGGGTCTAGGTTTATTAACATTACTGTTCTATTTAATAGCTAAGCACTGCTTTTTGGCAATCCCTCCCTCCATCCTACCTGAAATACTCTCAGCCTTCCACAGCAGAAGAAGCTCAGACCTGCGAGAGCTGTTGAGGAAGAATGACCATTCAAACCAGCACTCTGCTTAATTCTACATTTTTAGACACAGTCACTGCACCAGCCCATTTCCCTCGTTGTCCTGCACAGGGTGTCTCTCAGGTACAGAACCACCATCCTCATTTTTCAGAGGGGCAAACGAAGTGTACAGACCATAAACCTTCACAGTTCAGTTAGATCCCCCTTCACTCTTTCTCAACAGATTGCATTTCATACAGCATTCCAGTTATGCATATTAATGGCCAGTTTCTGTTTCAAAGGGGCTTTGCTCTGCCTTCATCTAGATGCAAAACATCTAAGATGAAAGCACTTCAAACCAGAAGTTGGCAGCCCAACCTGCAAACACAGCCCAGCTGATTTTCAGAGCCTGGGCCTTGTATCCCAAGCAAACCTGTCTCCTCTTCTTGTTCAGTATCCAGAACCTTTCTAATGCCAAGTTAAACAGATACTTGCAACCTGTGCCATACAGACCTGTTCCATTATGGTCTTGGTTCTCCATCACTAGGACACAGAAAAACAGCACTAAACCATCTCAGTTAAAGCAATAATTATTTAGCCAATCATTTGTTCACTGTTTCAGCAAAGCTCATCAACATCATGGAAATGGAATGTCTTTAGAATGTCCTGGTGCTTCAGCACACAACTACCAACTGGCTCCAAACTTGCCTTACTTAATAGGCCAGTAAGGAACCACACTGCCATAGACAGCAAGGTAAGTAAAACCAGCTTTATGATTCACTCTCCATGACAACACTTACCTTCATGAGTTAAAAAAAATTAAACATTTATTCCCTTTTGTTCCTGCATCCAATCACTATTGGAATTCAGGATTTCAAAGCACTGTCAGCTACTTTTGCACATTTAAATAGAGGACACAGCAACTAGGGAAGTTAAGAGTATAACACCTGTTCTCCAGCTGTGCTCATAATGGGAAAGCTCCATTTCCTCCCCTGCTTGCTACTCTAACCATACAAGTAGTTATCATTGACAGAGCTGGCAACAAGCCTGTGGTTAAAAGTGACTAGAGATGAGCTGTTCATGATGTCCCTCTGCAGTCACCCAGGGCCAGCAGGGAAGGCAGTGAACGTTGCCTACCATCTCACCTGCAGAGAGGAAGGAGGCTTGGCAAGCTCATTTAACTGGTGCATCAACTTTTGGTAGAATTCCCTCTCTCAGAGCTTTCCAGGCTTTTGAACATTTGTCTGTAAGAAAACGAAAGCTGCAGAGAGACTTTTCACAAGGACATTTTACAAGAATGGTAAGACAAGAGGAGACAGTTTTAAGCTGAAAGAGAGGAGATTTAGATGAGATACTAGGAAGAAATTCTTCCCTGTGAGGGCGGTGAGACCCTGGCTCAGGTTGTTCAGAGAAGCTGTGGCTGCCCCATCCCTGGCAGTGTTGAAGGGCAGGTTGGATGGGGCTTGGAGCAACCTGGGCTGGTGGGAGGTGTCCCTGCCCATGCAGGGGGTGGAACTGGATGAGCTTTAAGGTCCCTTCCAACCCAAACCAGTTTGGGATTCTAAAACAAACACTTGTGACTTTTCTGGGTTTGAAATACCTAAATGCCACAGTGACAATAGTCTTTAACATTTGCTTTTATGTAGGATGCAGTGGGCTAAAGACTCACATTTTAGAGACAGTGCTCAGGATTTCTTCACCACATAAAGGGCATCGAATTCAAATGCACACTAGCAGTTGGCAGTTTTCTAGTACAGTTCCATAAATACTGAGAATCATACTAAAAGATTCCTCATCAAAGCAGTGAAAATAGATCTCAGATATTTTAACTATATCCCAATTCAGCAAGATCAAAGGATTTTTCCTACTCAAAATGACCAATGCTTCAATTTAAAAAATAAAATAGGCACAACCTTAGGCTGTATTTTTATCATTTTTATCTTCCATCACACCAACCCAAAAGTGTTGGGTTTTTTTCATTTTACATTGAACCATGATGGTCACACTTCTGTGAAAAGGGACTAAAAAGGATTATTTTTTTCTTTTTCTGGTGTTTGGCTATAAAACAGAGAAGGTTGGTATTTTGATCTCTTGAACATCCCAAAAGAGAAAAGGAGTCACTTCCCTACTGCAAATTATTTATTTCTCTTCAAGACTAAGCTTTGAACTTTGCACTCAAACACTCTCAATAGTTCTGCTTCCTGCATAAAAAAGTAATCTTGCTATTTTATCTGCTAATATGTGGTTATCAGAGGGGGAAACGGCTGTATTTAGACACTTGTTTAAATATTCCCTAAAGGAATCCAGGCACCTTAATAATTAATATAACCAAACATTTTGCCAGCATTAGACATTCCATGCTCAAGAGAAATAGGAGCCTAAACTTGGCTATTCAGCCCAGGTCTATCATCCCTCTTCTAACCATCATTCCAGGAATATGCCCTCAAACCTCTGCAAAACACCCACTCAAACTCATCTAATGAATGCAGAAAGTCATACAATTTAGACTACTTCACATAAAAGTTTTAAAAGCAACCTGAGCTGATATAATTGCTTTCATCAGGGTAGATTTAAAAAAGTATGTATGGAAAGCATATGGAGAGCAATAGGATTGGAGGCTGTACCCTTCTCTGAAGCTGAACACAGGTTACCTGAAGGATTATACTGCAAAAACTTGTTCAGAAGGAGCTCAGAAGGAGCAAAGAGAATGGATCAGGATCAAAAGCACAAACAGAATTTGAACTACTCATCTTCTGCTTCACTATGAGGGTATTTTAAGTCTAAGATACGGGTTCATTCCTTGAACATCTTGCCAAAAAAAGAGTGTTGCCCAGCAACTACTAAAACAATGTTCTGGAAAGAGGTAGCTGCTGGACAAATTAACCCAGTAAGTGCCCTTTTTCCCTGAGTTTCCTGCAGCTATTGCAAAGCCCCTGGATCCCTGGCAGGCAGATCTGCATCCCAAATAAAGAGCTGTAAGGAATTTCCTGAGAAGGCTGTCAGACAGACTGTTTTGGTGTAGTAGCAGTGTCTTGCATTAGGCAAACACATTTGGCTTAGTGCAGTACTAAGTTACAATACAAAATGCACACAACTAAAACAAAAGCACACACAAACTAACCAAGCTCAGAACCAGCAGCTAAAGCAGAAAATGACCAGCCCTGGGCCCTGCTGCAGCTTCACCACTATGGCTGGGTCCGACTTTAATTTGCACAGTAGCTATCCCTCCTGCTCGTTTAAGTAGGAATGACTTCTAATGAAACACTGGAGCTTTCAGCCTAGCTAGAGGGTCAGCTGTAGTTCATTCTTTCCACATAAATCCATGCATATTAAAAGGTTGTTCATTTACAGGCACCATTCAGATGAACCATCATACTCAAAGACAGCAATTACAGCAGCTATTCCAGCTTTATACAATAGTAAAATGTCTTTTTTTGTTCAAGGCAGTGCAGATAAACAAGGAATTGTCACTCTTTTCTTTTTTTGGAGACTCATACAACTAGGATTTTGTCCAGGAATCTCATCTGTACACAGTATATTTAGACCAGCTAAGTAAAATACTCTTTCGCAAGAATTCTCACATTAACATTTTTTAAAAGAACCACTCTAATGAAGGTACTCTGCAGTCTCAAGTTTTGCAAGGCAGTTTTAGAGGACTTTTGAATAAATTGGAGTTGAAAACATGAAGAGCCAGAGAAACATTGTACTTTAAAAACACAAAACAACACAACCAAACCCTCATATGGATCCAGAAAGCCAGAACAAACCCAAAAAATAATACACCAAAACCTACCAGGTCATAATGACCATCCAACCTCAAACCACTGCTTCAGGTGCTCTCTTTGCTTCTGATTAGAATGGGAAAGAGGTAGAAAGAAAAAAAAAATAAATCTGCCTTCCCACCTTCAAGTGATCAAACTAGTATTTTAAAGAGGTACAACAGCATTTAGCAAGTGAAATAACTACTGGTAAACACTCACAGTAACTCGAGGCTGCTGGATTAATGCCTTTCTTACAGTTCTTCCCAACTCTGGCACTTCAGTTTTTTCCATCTAATACACCCTCTGAACGGATTTATTTTTTTAACATCTCATTTATACTTTGACACCACACTGCAAATCTCACCTGAACTCTATCCCATCTTACTCTCAGCCTCGTCTTGCATTTCATCCCTTTCAGAGCTCCACCACCACCACATTCATTTGTCAGCCTACTTTTTCCACAACTTTTATCAACAAAGCAAGCCCTGGTGTCCTCAGGATACCTCTGAATGTTTTCCTCCAAGCAGGCTGAAAGGCTCTGTTGCTCCCATCTCCAACTCCAGTTGTGCTACTGCAAATCATTCTATTCAACCTAGTCCAGCCCAACATACATCAAGCTTCTCTCACTGAGAGACAACTTGAAGCCAACATTTTTAAAAGGAGTGACTTTGTAGCACACAAAACCCATCTCCATTTCAGCCACAAAATACTTGCTTTCAGAAGCACATTCTTCAGGCAGGGACTATTTTCACACCATGAGCAGGTTATCAGCATTTGGTGACAGCATGTACTCACAGCTAAGCATTCCTGTCAACTGCCTTCCCCAGGAGAGAGTCTGTCTCCAGGAGGAAGGATGCTACATACACACCACTGCTTTGTGCACAGGAGCTCTGGTGATATTTCAAGGGTCTCAAGTTGAGAGGAAATAAAAAAACCCCACCACTCTCTATACCAGGGCCTTGCTTCTGCCACAAGATGCGACTGATTAAGTGCAGCCAAGGCAATAAGACATTTTAAAACATGAAACACCCATTGCTAAGAAAATCAGTGTGGATTAATTCTGCCGCTGGATATATAATGCTTTAGATTCACACTGAATTTTCTTAGAGCCATGTATGCATATCTAAGCAGTGAATCTTGCTTCTAGATATCTTTCACCACTCTGATTAAGCATGAAAATTAGATTTACAACTGTTTTACATCTGCCCACAGAAGACAGATCTGCTCAGAGAAGCTTAGAATTACATTTCTTAAAAATACTACCCGAAGTAAGATCCTCAAGACTGGCCATGAAGTCACATGTCCAGTATTCCTCCCAGAAGGTGACTTCAGATCTGACTGACCTGCATTTGGACACCTTAGTGTGCAGCCCACTGGAAAGAGGATTTGCACACAGACATAGGACAGATTCAGGTGCTGTCAAGAACAGCATCCAGGTGTTTTTCCAGTACTTGTGTAAAGCTATAATGTCAGTCACTTACATTTGATTAATTTTGGTCTTGCTCTGAGATCTTCAAAAGTTACTTTTTAGTTACCAGTGTCAATGTTTGCATCTATTTGAATTCAATCCAAGAACATGCTACATCTCAGGCCCCACACTCCTATCCGTTGTGATGACCAGGGAGGAACATATGAAAACCCTGAGCAAAGATGGGCCCCAGGTACACAGTTTATGGACGCTAGCACGTTTCCACATCAGTTCCCAAACCATGCTGCTGCTGTTCAGAAAGTGTCTGGTGCTACTAATCTGTTGTACTTGTGACACTGCCCACAGCAATGAAGATTAAATGACAATACTAAATACTGGGGCTACTGAATTACATTCACCAGATGCCCCTGGTTGCTTTATATCCCAGATGCAAAAGTCATTGTTTGGACAAATGCACCTTTGGAAAGGCCTTCTATTCCATTAGCAAGGGAGGTGTTTTTGCACAGTGTCATAAAAACACCAAGCAAGATTGCAGAGACATGGCTGCTGTAACTGACCTTGTCCAAAACTTCCTGTGCAACACCCCAGATGAGCCTCTGGGTGCCTTTGCTTCAGAGCAAAGGACTATTCCCATTTGTGTTGGAAATGGTGTGATAAACTTCTTTATTACTTCTTCTGAACATATTTATCGTGGAAAGCTTTTTATCTTAGACTACACTTATAAAGTACATATATAAATAACAGAAATGCCTGCTAAAATTTTATTGCTTTTGTTGCCATTTACCATTAAGCATAAACTTCCCCATGAAAGCTTTAGTAAAGTAACTACAAAGGTTGGAAAAGGTTCACACCATTCTCTCTCCATGTATAAATTATAAGTAATATGAGAACATTTACAACGTCTAACCACAATGTTTTGTGTCAGACAAATGTCTCTCTGTACTTCCAGTTCCTAAACTGTTCCAGCAAGAATAGCCTTTTTCTCATTCTTTTCTCTCTCTCTCTCCCCTCCTTCTACACCCAGCAGTCTCAGTCATATCTGGCTTTATTCCTTCATATGATTTTAACATCAAGAAATGCCAAGACTCAGGGCTCCAGTTCACATAACACCATTGTTCTTTTTCTGGAGAGCTTAACATTGAATGCTAAAACTTTCCCAGGTTGCCTCTTCAAGTACTGGAATTGGCAGCTACTTAGTTTGCCAGTAAAACAGGAGAAAAACCAAGAAGAACTCACAGAATCACAGAATGGTTCAAGAGACTTCAGCAATATTCTAAAGAGAGAGCTTCATTATATAAGACATCTTCATATCAGGGCAAAAAAACCCCAAGACTCCAATCAGTAGAAAACAAAACCAGCACTACAGAAGGGATCTGATTTTCAAGGGCAATCACTTCGAGTTCTGGCCAAACCTGGTAAGAATTATGGTAATTCTGAGCACCTGATAAAGACAAACCATAAACAAGGAAACAAGATTCATTTTTAAAAAAGCAAAAATCACATACAAGACAAACAGTTGCTCCTACATCTGAGAACTGCAATAAAAGGTAGATCAAATTTTTAGAATATTTGAGAGTTATTCTTTGGGTAAAAGCTGCCAGCAACGGGTGGAAAATAAAGAATTAAAGAAGACTTTTGCAAACAAAATCCCAGTTAGTGCTGCTTTACCTGTTTGAGATTTTTCTGAAACAAATCAGCCCTAGCCAAACTGTGCAAAGAAGCAGGCATTGATTTCTTATCACTAAGCATAAGTCTCCTGGCAGAATGAAAGCAAAGTCAAATGCAGTTAATATCCAAGGAGGTCAAGCAACTAAATAGCACATATGATAGGATGGAGTAAAAGAAATTAAACTTAGGTGGACCCTGGAAGTTTGGGGTAAGATCTAAAAGCCAACCCCAGCTGGCAACCCCAAAGGCATAATTCTTTTTGCATTCCACAACTCACTTCACATAGACATTCACAGTTAGGTACTTTTTTTTTTTCCTCCTCAGGAGTTGCCCTCCATGGAAGAAGATGGCACTAAAATACTCTATGGAAAGCATGGAGATAAAAAAATAATGACAAGTGATTGAACAAAATGAAGGAATTCTTCCAACCAGAGGGGTAACAAGCTGTCTAAGAAACCTACCTCTGAACTTTTTGGGTGGATTGTTAAGATCACCTGCTTCTGGCTGTACAACACACCGATCATCCACAAGGCTGCAAAGAGATGAGAAGTCAAGTGAGATTCTGTTCCCTTGGAATTGCTTACAGCCTTGTGAGCAAAACCAGACTTGTTTATTTGCAATATTTTATCTGAGTGGCCACTTCAGCAGAAGACATTCCCCAAATGCCAACTTATGCCATATCTTTCGAAGAAGCATGCAGCTAATTTTTACTGTTGCCCAGAGCTATGCTCCTGGATAGGTGGGACAATAAATAAGTCATTGCTCCTGTATACTGCATCATCTTTATGTCCCCTCGTTGAGGTGCAGACAGAACAGCCCATATTCTAGTTAGGTGAGACACAGCCATAGAACAATTATTGCCTCTTGGACAGATTTCAATGTTGCCAATGTGCTTACGTGGAGGGTAAAGAACAGGAAAATACGATGACTGTGAAAACTGGATACTGTCTCATGACCCTCAAGTATTAAGGAAAGGCAGAAACAGTAAAATACCACAATAAAAACTGACTCCCAAGAGAAAGGAAGGCATAAATACACCCTCCTGCTCACCTGTCATAAAGACAAGATAAGTCAAGGGATCAAACTAACCTCCTCCTCTTCTACCAGGAAGGAGGTGAACTGGGACAAGTTAACCCATGTGATTCCAATAGGGAATGTCAGGGCAGAGCTTCTCCTATGAATCCACACTGGCACAAACCCCACAGGGTCAATTCAAATCCCACAGAATAAAGAAAATAGTTAAGATGCACCTGTCACTCCTGCTCTGCCCTTGGTATGCTTTTGATCAACAAGGAATTGCACCTTTACCAAACACTATTTCCAAAGGGTGAAAATGCAACTGTAATCAAAGATCTTGTAGTTTCTGATTTGATCCTAAACGGCTCAAATTGGCCCCCTAAAAACAATCTGTCAAAGAGGCTTTCTACACAAAAGTAGAAAATAAAACTCCAAGGTCTTAGAGGTTTGAGAGGTCCATTCTCATGCAGAATCAACTTGAGAAAGATTGAGACCTAGAATATGAGAGTTGTTCCTTGCAGAGGCTGGTTACATGCAGGGAGCATCTTGAGACAACAATTATGGAAAGTAATAAAGTGCATAAAAATTAAGAGATCAGAGAGATTAAGTGGACTCAAGAGTTCTATGCATCTAAAATTTGCATATGCAAACAGTCAGAGTAAATTGCTTTTTCCCCATGGATTTTCTCCCTATTCATTATTATATATACATGTAAGTGCTCCAACCAGAATGGTAATATTAATATTTGAGCTGGCTGAAACACTTGCTTCTAGTGGATAAAGGGCCAAAAAAAAATATCAAATCAAATGGGTTACTCTGATCATTCCACACAGAGATAACCTCAGTGCAATATATCCCTCTCATCCTGAGATTAAATTGAAAGTAAAGAGGAACTTCCCAAACTACTAAGAAAAAAATTTTGCAGGCTGAAAAACACAAGAGGATATATTGTACACTGGTAATCATCAAGATGACAGCACTAAGTTTGGGAAACAGCAAGAGTCAAGTCCTGATTAGGCAACAGTCATGTCATGGGAATATTAAATAGGAACACTCTTCAAAGATTTAGAACAACATTAGAATGTATAGTGGTATCTGTTTCTCAACCTTCATTAACCACATGAACAAGTCATTACACATTGTTATGACATAAGACTGTCAAAACTCCACATGGTATAGAGTACAATTACACTGAAACTTGCCTTTGCTGCTTTAATTTTCTCCAGGACAAAGACTAAATTAAATATGGGACAAAACTAATTTGATTATGAAGGCTTATTAAGATGATAATGCATTTCATGTTTCACATAGCAATTGGGATTCCTGGCTTAAATTAGGCTCAGAAGATGTGTGGCCATTATATAATGCAGTTACCTTAAAACAGTACTAATCAAATCCAAGAGGATGCTTATAACACTAAGGGATCTTTAGGCCTGCCATGAGAACAGCTCATCAAGCCTAGAGAACACGTGCTCAGGGCCTGTGATGTCTTAAAAGGACTACCCATGGTGAAAAATATCTGCTTAGCAATGCCATCAAAAGCCACAGCCACTGCATAAGGTTCATCATGCACTGTACGGGATTAAACATAACACAACAACTTTCTACTTGTTCTGGAATCATTTACTGCCAAACTTGCTTCAACACTACGAAGAAAGAAAATAGCCAAATGTATCGTATCACTCAATTGGTTTTGCCAGTTCCCAGCAGATAGTATTTGGCCAGTTCCACAGCTGATGGAATACTGCAGAGTGTACGTGTCACATTTGACGAGTACCTGGGAAATGCGTCAAATACATTCGCCAAATACTATTCGACCAACCCTACTTACTACATCCCTTGCTTTTATCATACCTTCTTTCTTTTCTGGCAGCATCCCATATTTTCTTCTCTTTCCTATAATAGATCATGGTGCATCTTCAGTGTCTGCTTCCTTCTCTGCCCCCCTTTTTTCCAGAATCCTAATAGCTAGAGGGCTAAACCTACAAGTTAGTTTGGAGTCACTCAGATGAGATTCCAGCCCATCATTTCCTGCCAAGAGACTTACCAAGATGCTGGCTTTGTACCCTGCTTGGGAGCTCCATTTATCAGATGCATCTGGACAGTAGGCATCAAAAAATTTGCTGTCATTGTACCCACCCTGAGGCCCTTATGGCTACTGGAAATGAGAAAGAGCATGTTGTGTGTGCCCACTCACCATTTCATCAAGCTTCCTGGTTTCTTCTTTGCTACTCATCCAGTATTGAATTACCACAGCAATGTGTCACACATGGTGTCTCCCTCCCTTGAATTTCTCACTGCTTTGAAACAAGGTGGCAGATGTGCACTTTGAGCCTCTCATTCAGCCCCCTGCAAGGTCTTCCAAATCAGTAGACAGCTCCTCTGCCACCTTCTGAGGCTCAGAGAGATTTTCCCTCAGCAGCAGTTGAGCAGAATAAAACACACCCTGTCACTTGTCAGAGCTGTATTTCAATTCCACAGCTTTTCTCTGCAAACTCTTCCTTTTTCTAGGTGAACAACTACTTTTTGTTTAATGCAGCAGCACACACTCTTTGCTGCTCAAGAGGCACTCTGCTACAGAGCACCTGCTCTGGTGCCTTTGCAGAAGAAAGCACAGAGGAGCTCTGTGGAGAGGCATGCGGGGGCTGGAGCCAGCAAGGAGCAGCTCCTACCACAGCTCCAGGGTGCTGGCCACTGCCAAAGCTGAAGGGTCAAAACGTGTTCTGCTTTTACTGCAGGAGAACAATTTCACTGGTATGAGAAGCCTCAAATACTGTAAAAGACAAAACTAGTCACATTGGTGAGTTAGTGGTATAGAGATAGTTTGGCTCAGGGCTTTTTTTTCTTTTTTAAACTCCTGCCATTATCTATGCTACACCCTTATTTCCAATCAGCATATTGCACTGGGGCCTAGTCACTCCTGACTGGAGGGTGGAGGAAGGGGGCAGGAGGGACAGGACGGGACACACGGATGAACACGGGACACACAACAACATGAAAATCATTTTATTCCATTAATTCCCTTTACCCACACCTTAACTTTTATAAGCTTCTTCCTCCCCACCAAGGACATCAAAATCAGACCACAGCCATGGATAAACTCTCCATCCTCCCAACACCTAGCTTGCCATATTACTTTTAGGCTGTTTTTAAACTTAGGGCCAAATCTGTACATAAAGCAACCTTGCTTTACCCAGTATGTTCTGGAAGTCAGGCTCAGGATAGCTAGCTGAGTTCTGCTAGTCCTTCTTATGGATGGTTTTAGTACAAGAAAACAGCAGTTCTTACCCCAAAGTGCTAATAAATCCATTTGTTGAGCCCTCTGCATAGAGAGAACAAATATCTCCAATATGAAGGAAGCTCGACATCTTGTCAGTCATCTCCGGCTTCCCGCCCCTGGAAGAATAAAGCACAACATTACAATGTATCAGGCAGAATTGCTCCCTAGGAGCCACTGGAGTTACAACAGGACCCTTAGCTTTTGTTTCATCATTTGTTTCAGAAACTGAACAAGTTCTTGCACTGGGATTTCAGGTATCAAAGAAAACACAGTATGTCAAAATGCTTGCTTAGAAAAATAAACTAAGGAAAAAGAAGCAACTCCAGGCATCCGATTTGGTGGGACTGTTCCACAGGTAGCTGTGCCCATCCCAACAGATGCTCACAGCCACTTCAGTCAGCTGTACTGACAGATTTAATCCTATCCAAGAGGGGGAAAGTGAGAAGAAGAGTGGACTGCCTCAATGTAAAACATTACTTGTACCATTTAACCACAACACATTTCTTTGCTAGAATCAGAAGTAGGTTTGAGCATGTTTTATAGGCGCTCTAGTGCGCTGGAGTGGTGCTTGTGGAAATGGTAAAATATTGATGTGACCCGGGTTCAATTCTTTTTGTTCATGTCAAACTTGGGGTAACCACCCACTTACAGGTGTGGTCCCAAAGACAGCATGAGGTGAAGACCTACTAAATATGCCTGACAAAAGATTTTGCATGTAAAAACAGAGATGAAGTTTTTTCAGTCAAATACTTTCAACTATGTATTTATCAGGAAAACCCTGTGAAATCAGGAATATTTCAATCCTGTTTTTAAAAAAGATTGCTTGAGTGTAACACTGAGAAAACAGCCAGCCAGTGTTGTTCACTTCCACAGTACTAAAAGCTATCTTTATTTTCTTCAAAGCCCCAAATCCTGGATGGAATGATACAGCACCTACCTGTCATTTAAATAAATACAGAAAAGAGATTTTCTATCTGTCACAGCAACAAAGAAATAGAAAACCAACATGAGTCTGGATAAAAAGAAGCACAACTGAATTGATTTCCAAAGACATCTTTTCCAAGGCCATTTACTGGTTCCTTGGAGCTCCTCCTAAGCCCTGCTTTTTGATTACCGAGTTCAAAAGGCTGCAAGAGCTTTCTGTGCTTGAGGTTTCCAACAGCCAGCTCTTCCAACCTGCTCCTTCTCACAGGCTGGTGACTTGCTCTGCAAGGCAGCCCTGCCAGTGAACTCTGCCCAGGACCAGACTCACAGATTTAAGGGAAAATAAATTAAAACATTTTCACCCTCTCCAACATCACACCCAGATCAGTTTTAAATGAGCTACCACCAGGAGAAGTAAGCAGCAGGAAATGAGGCTTATTATAGAGCACAGCCCAGATGCTGTACAGGGGATAAATATTCCCTTTCACTGAACATCATCCTGCTTAACAGAAGTGAAAGGATCAAGTCTATAAGCAAGGCTGGAGTTCAAAAAGGACAGATTGATGGAGATTTAAAAGTTCATGTTGATAATGCACTGCAAATATGAAAGCTTAAGCAAAAACATGAAGCTACACTTTTCCTCTGAAAAGCTGCAAAGCAGCTACCCCTCTGTCCTCAGCCCCAACGTACTGGTGGTAGCAATGTAGCAACAATACTAATAATAGCTTTCATTAAGTCAAAGTACATTATAGGCTTTCTCATGCCTGTAAATCCCTCTGTCATTTGTACAATAAAAACAAATACAGGAAAAACAAAATGTAACAGTCCAAGTTCATATCACAGAATGTTAGGGGTTGGAAGGGACCTCTGGAGATCATCGAGGCACATCTTAAAAGTCTCAAGAAAGAGACTACACAACACAACCTCTCTGGGTAAAGAAGTCTCGGCTCCTCTGAAATCAAATCTGTGTGCATACAGAAGCAAACCATTTGGCCTTGAGTTGCTTGTTTAATGCCAAGTCCTTCAGCCACTGCATATGCTACACAGTCCATTCCCATTCTCTGTTGATAAGTGGACAGAAAAATGTCACCACCTATTTTAAGTCATATGTCCCAAAACATACAGAAATATGCTGAGTGACCAAATTAGCATTCCTAGAAATACAGCTTTCCTCATTTCCTGACTTGGATGTTAACTAGAACTTCATACTAAAAAAAACTTTTTAGCTCTCAAAATTAAGCTCAGCCCTGAATTGATGCAGCCCAAAGCAAAAGGTGTCTAAGCCAACAAGAAACGTATACACTTCCAAACAACCTCTTTTTAAAATGGCACTTAGGGTATCCCGTTTGGGGAGTTACTTCTGTGGACTACATCATTTTTCCTTTGGAAGAGGCAGATGTTCACCACAGCTGTTCCCAAGAGAATGTGATGGTTAAAACTGACTTCCATTAGAGAAGAGAATTTTTTCCTTTACCAAAAAAAATTCTCAGACCATTGACCAAAACCAGGCCCAGGAATGGACAGTCGAATTTCTGCATTGCTTTCCAGAACATAGCCTCAATTTTCTGATATTTTCTTTACCGAGGAAGATCCAAACATATCATGATGCATACCATGATATTGTAACCCTGACAAACCATGATAGTCTAACCCCTAAAATAAGCCCTTTTGCCATTAATAAGATCCTTAACAACTCTACCTACAAGCATTACATGGTTATGAATAACAGAAGGGCAGTTTTAAGCCTGGAAGCAGTTCAAGTACAGGGTATGATTCAATTTCATTGCCAGTCTGTTCACCAAATCCTTTTAAATTTTCCTGGGCGAGCTTGCAAAGCCATCCCTACAGAGTCAGGTTCCACTCCTCTATGCCTCAGGGTTGAAGGTGCCTGGGGCACCCCTGAACCCCAACCTCTGCTATTCCCAAATGCAAGAGCCATGCTCTTCATGCTTCCTGCTGGTCATCAGCTTTGCTGGACTTAAAGGGTTAATCTGACTACAGTAACCTTACTTTTAAGGCTTTTCTGAGGCTGCAGGATTTAGCACATGAGTCTTCACTCACCCTTTCCTTGTATTCTTTTTGAATACTATTTTAATGTCAGTCAACCTGATGATATCCCCAAGAGAGGAGACACTCAGATGGAGTGCGCCTCCAGTGCTCTGGTGAAGCACACTGCCAATTCCAAGAAGGGTGAGAGCCTCTCTGTAAAAGACCTGTTCATCCTAAGGCTTACCCACTGTCTGAGCTGGCCTGATGAACACTGTCTGCATCTATTACATTCTGAGATTGGCCAGTGCTCAGGAACACACTGAACTGGCAGATGGAGTGAGGGACTAAATGACTCAACAGGCCTCCTTACATACTAGATTTATAAGTAAAGAGAATAGTTTTTAAACTGATTTAGCTTACTTCAAAGCTGCTTTCATAGTCTCCTCGCAAGGAGACTCGTGATACCTAATAAAATTACTCCAATAATTATGTGCATTAAACACTAAATTCACAGCTACCACATATTGAACATTTTTCAGCTCTGATGAGAAGGACAACTGGGATATGTGAGACAAAAAGTAGAACTGGAAGGTTTTCAAGCACAAAGTTTCCAGGTACCAACATTGAAAAATAGCTCTGTCAACATTAACTGACCATGGTAAACCCCCAAAAATCAGACCTCTATGGCAACCTTCAGCTGGAGAACCCTGAAATATCTGTCAGTCTTGACACATCTACCCCAAGTTTGTAGCACAGGAGGACCACAGGGACTTAAGAGAACAGGTTCCCTCCCAGGTATGTCAGCCAAAGCATCCATATGTGTCCCCTTGGCTGGGGAGAGGACACTGCCCCTCTCACATGGCATTGGCCAGAGGTGCTGAGCACCAGAAGCCCCTTGGAAGCACCAGGCAGCAGGATCCTCACACGCTCTCTCAGTACCTGGCCCTTGCAGCTAAAAGCACAATCCCTCTGCTCAGAAAGCAATTGTGCTCGGTAGACAAACACAACCATTACTCTGCAATTTATTTATTTTAGATACAGCAGTGCCAAGTACCATTGATAAATACTAGAGGAGGGACGGCCCAAGAGAACACTTGCAGTTACTGCTATGCAAAATCCCAGCTTCCCTGGCATTCTCAGCCTCACAAGAGAGGAGTCCTGAAAGAAATTTGTCACGTTCCAGCCATAACACGGCAGTGTCCCAGGCATGGAGAATTGCCTTCCTCTTTCACGTAAGCACTGAGGGAAAAGGTCCTTCTAGGTAAACCTAATTGAAAAATCAAAGATAAAGAAAGTAGTATTCTGATAAGGAAATCATAGCAGTGTGGCAACATTAGCATAGAAATTCAGCAAAGGTGAGTCAGGTTTCTCCAAACCAGAATTACCAGGCTTAACTCAGGCAGCAGCAATGGTGACAGCAGCAACCAGGTTTTAAAAATAATGTTCTTTTCCCACAAAGCTGAAGACAAATTTTGACAGACCTAATTTTCAAGACAAGAAATGAAAGTGGTTTGCACACAGATATAGTAGATTGTATCTACCCGTAGACATCAAGAAGCACCTGAAAGATCAACACATTCTACAGTATTTTTTTAAGCCTTGACAGCTTGTATTCTTTCAATTACATTTGTAATTACTTCCTCATGTATGTTTTATTTACAGTTCATCTGCACAGGGAAAAAAAAACAACTGTTAAAAAAGTTAAAACAAACAAAGAAGCCTGATGAATTTCATGTGAATTGCAAAGCACTGCTTTACAAGTCATTTTGCCAGCCTACAGTTTTGCTCTGTGGGACTAGATCTGAAAAATGCATTAGCTAAATCCAGGCAGTGAATGAAACCCAAGAAAACTTTCTATTCACCTCAAGAGTTTTAAGCCTTGCCTTTCCCCTACTACTCGTACTGCTCTGGTGAACACAAATCTGTATCACAAGATCGTGAGTCTGGTCTTCTGACTGAACTGAAAGTGCCATAATTATAGGGGTCATTTTTTAATTGTTTTCTTACAGATTATCTTGTGCATATCCTCAAAACAAGCTGTGTTTAATATAGCAAAAGCCAATGAAAAGAACCAATCCTGCAACCTAAACTAAACACTTTGACTGGATCTGCACAAAGCCCTTTACATCAACACTACTGTTTCTCTCCAAACCAAAGGTGAAGTTCTGCAGACCCTCCCTCATAACTGTCTCCAGTGACTTTCAGGAAGATTGAAAGGACTCAGATTATTTCAGGGCACAAGCACATGGTATGTTTAGCCTGACAGCCTTGAGCAAGCCAGTGTAAGTTTTATATAAGCCACTGAAATTCAACTCTGAGACACTCCAATCCATTTTCTCATGAAAACACATTTCATTATGGTAGTTAAAGCAAAATTAACAGAGCAAGCACTTAGAAATCAAACTGACTGTTAGATACCAAATACCTTAATGAGACAGCTGCTTTTTGATGATCTCAGAATAGGAAATGCAACTGTTTTGTAAACAGTTCATGCTGGTTTCTTCCATCACTCATCTAGATCTTAGAAAAAAACAACAGCTTCAGAGCAACGCTGGAAGTTTGCTTTCCTTGAACAGCAGAGTCAAGGCCCCCTTTTGAAGGCCCTCCTGCCAGGGACTGTTTGTAACAAGATTTCAGCAGTATGCTATCCCTCATCCCAAGCATTTAATGCTGAAAGGCTTTTCAAAGAACCTGAAACTATTTTGCCAATACCATGTTTCATGTGTCTGCTTTATAGGCGATTTTAATTCTTTAGCCTATGACTGCAAATCCCATTTGCAAAAGAAACAAGACCAAATATGTCTTATTGCTGACAGTATATCCCAGCAACTGGGATACAAATTACTTAATCTTTTTAAGATCATTCTAATGATGTTTGTTTTCAGCAAAAAAGCTCCTTGCTGTGCCGTGCAGCACCACAATGTACTCAGTCCTTTACTACCATATTTCCACTGCGATTTAGTGCTCAATTAGACAGAGAATGGCAATTTTCTATGTATTGTTACAGAAACTAGAGCAGTAGTTTTTCAAAGTCTTTTTCACTATTTAGATTGTGTAGGTAATAATAGAATCTCAAACCATGATGAACTGCTTCAGCTCCATTCCTGCAGACAGGAAGCTCCACAGTGCAGCTTTAATTTTAGTTATGTTTTTAACAGAAAAAAAGATCAGAGCTTAAGAGCAGAGAGATGACAATAAAGCAAACACAAAGGATGGCCTAATGGCATAAGCTATTGCCATGTATTTGAAGAATCATCCCTAAACTAACCTTATATGAAGACTAACTAACATTATATGAAGACTTGATCAACTGAGAAGGCACGAGACAAGGTAAATCAGTGTGCTTGATTCAAAATGAATTGGGTCCTTAGTATTTGTAAATTAGGGCAAGCAAGTTAACATTTTTTTAATATGCATCCAAACATTGACTTTCTAGATTTAAATGAAAGTCCAGTGCTTAAACAATTTGCAACAAGATTACTTGGCCAGAAATTTGGCCCTGTAAGCTTGAACTCATGTTTCTCCTCACTAACAGTTCTCTAATGGTTTCCATGGTTTTTTGGGTAACACTTGCCCAGCATTCTATGTCTATTTTTACAGGTGCAGCTAAGTTTTGAAAAACTCAAATCAAAACCTGATGTTTCCCATTCTTATTTCAATTTAAAAAAAAGCAAGGTTTCCTCCCTGAGTCCTGTGAGAAAGATTCATAAGAATCTCATTAAAACAGTCAAAGCAAGGCGGAAGTGCTCTATTTAAAAGATCATCTAGTGCATAATCAGTCTTCTGGAGCTGCAGGACAGAACACTGTCATTTGCAAAGCTTCTGAGTTAGCAAACCAAAGGGAGCTCTTCTCACACACCAGGGACAGACAAAGACGGTGGGGATTGGGTAGCAGAGCACAGGCAGCTGCGTGAGTCCCATGCACTGAGTGGGCTGTCCTGGGGAAGCTCCTTCACCCTTCTGAGCACCAGGTCAGCAGGAGACTGAGATCTTGCAGATTCTCAGCCACCAACTGTCAGCAGCACATGGAAAATGACAAAAGGACAGGGAATCCATAGTCACACCATCTCCAATGCCAGAATCCACACCCTCACGCCCTTGCAGCAGGAGACAGTGCAGGAATTGTGTTGGGGTTTGAGAGGGTTCAGCACTGCTAATTTTATGCACGTGCTGTTACATTTTAGAGATTGCACATTTTTTAGAATATCAGCACACCACCTTTATCTACCCACATCTTGTTTTACATTTAACTGCAACCTTTCATGTCCAGGAGCCTGCTATCTGCCAACAAATTGACATTTGATGAACCGTTAGATTAAAGAGGAGAAATGCACTTTCTCTCTTGAGAAAAATCTTTTTCCTCCTATCACTTGTAACACAGCAGATTTTTCTATAGTTGGAGCCTGAACAGGCAAGATGGAGGGTGTGGAAGAGGGGAAGGAGGGAGCAGCACAGCACTATGACTTTCTCAAGGACACACAGTGGGTCAGCCTCAGAGCCCAGATTTGAATCCAGGTCTCTTGAATCCCCATCGACACCACCTCTCTTCTCCCAGGAGGAAAATCAGTCTCTTTTCACATCTAATCAAGCACGTTTCCCCCTCTTCTTGAAGGGAGTTGGAATAGGCTATAAATTTATACAGCAAAATGATGGTGATGTTAATTATGTTCTATTCATATTATTTGATGCTACACAGATAATTTTTACCAAAGTCATTCAGAAGTTGCTACATCATTGCAAGAAAAGTCAGTTTAAGAAAGAGAGAAACTGATAAAGTAACTCACTTTGTTAACCCAAACATCAATAAATCCTCCACACAGCAAAGCAAACACACACAATGTCCTTTTCTCCTCAGAAGGAGCGCTTGCATTTCTTTTTATCTGCCCAGTGCTACCAGACAACCTAGTTACAGAAAATTCAGGTCAAAAGGCACCACGCTCCTATCAAGGCACTGGGCAGAAGTCGGACTATGACAGCAGTATCTTACACAGCACCAATCAGAGTGATGTAAGAAACACAACTGACGGATCCTGCTGACAGACATCTGTAGAAAGCTGGAAAAATAAAATCTCTATTAGAGATACACTGTTGGGGGAGGGAAGATAATTTTTTTTTGCTTCAAATCAAGTATGACCTGACAGCATCTTTTTAATTCCATTAAAAGTAAGAAGCACTTACTTTTGATACTTACTGAAGTTGATACTTACTTGCTCTAACTCTGATGCAGGAAGGCAGCTTAGACGTCAGCCTCTGGACGAGGCCCCTACAAGCACAGTGTTTTCCAGCTTATTTCTATTAGGAGAGAGTAGGAACACGCCAAAAGAAACAGGACAAGCAATGTCATGAGGAAAGAGGACAAGCTTGGTTTATAACACCAACTGGAGTTTGGCCAATGAAGAGAAATGGCCAGGGAAGAAGAGGGAACAGAACAGTCCCAATCTCATTTTGCATGGCCACGTATCTGCTGAGGCTTCACCACAGGGCGGGCTGTCTCCTACAGTCCCGTTCCTCACATCTGAGTCTCTATGCTTCCTTCCTCACAAGATACACACTCATGAGCAAATGCAATACTCCAGGTTAACCAACGTAATCTCCTTGCCTGTCAACCTCAGCCTTCATTCAGCTGCATGTATCTGCTCATCTCCCTCTGACCCTACTTAGCCAACACCTTCACCCTTCCCATACCCTACACCTCTTGTTCCTCCCTTTGCCAATACTGCACCTTGGTGGAGGTTCTCTGGCCTCCATCGTGTCACTGCTGTCGTTCTCCACGACTGGGCTTTGCTGGATGCCTCCTGGTAGCCTTGGGTCCACGCTGGCAGTGGTGTTAATGCTCTTCTTCCACTAGAAAGTCTCCCCTATTGAAGGCTTATAAGTCTTCTCTTGTCTTCCAGACGCAGCAAACCCCTACAAGCTCACTGCTCTTCTGTCCTAGACAGCTCAGCGGGCACCCACCTAGACACCTCAGCAGGCACCCAGGTCTGCAGACTAAAACCCAAGTGCCTGTGACAAGCAGCTGAAGAGGAGGAGCCACCATCAGCACATGATCAGCACGTGTGGAGAATCACTGGTGGCCAAGGGACCTACTTTGAGCCCTGCTGATCTAAAAAAACCCAATGGGCTGGGCTCTTTTACAGATGAAGGCTCCAGTTCCCAAACTGACTTGTACATGTTGGCCTCCCAACAGTAATTTTCTAGAATGCAAGTGTGAGTCATTCATCTGAAGCAAAGGTTCAAACTACTGTACCACCTTATCTCAAAGAGCATTAGCAACTGAATCTACTTAACCCTTGCAGGCAGAGTAGCAGCCAAGGATTGCAGAGTTATTTGAATAAGGTAATTAACTCTTTAGATTAAGACTCATCAGCCACCTCAGGTATCTGTGTGTCCATGCATCTCTTCTCAGTGGGAAACAGTGGGATGCAGACAGGACACATCTGGACTGCAACCAAAACCTTTTTATTTCAAATTTCTTGGCAGATTTCTGAATAGCTGAAGTGGAGAGAATGGGCTAGGGCACACAAGAAATGTTTGCAAAAGTTTCATACTAAACTGCTACTAAACAATTCCAGATTTTACTTCTTTTAAAGCTACAGCCCTTTGGCAGTAGCCATTCTTTGGCTACTAAGATCAGAAATTTCTTACATGCACAGAGATTAGTCTTCTGACTGCAAACATTTAGCATACAGCAGGACTGAGGAGAAAATGAACTATTTGTGTACACCATTACATCTGGATCCAGCACCCAAGCCTGCTTCCCTATAGTTTAGCATCCAATTGCTCCAAAAGCT
Source organism: Chaetura pelagica (assembly GCF_000747805.2). Lineage (NCBI taxonomy): Eukaryota > Metazoa > Chordata > Aves > Apodiformes > Apodidae > Chaetura > Chaetura pelagica. The sequence goes on along the minus strand of NW_009954216.1, from coordinate 1,101,839 downwards.
GAAACATTATCCAACACCCTAACACAGAAATCAGCCTCATGTAGCATTCAGTTTTCCAGAGCTATTCACCATCCTTTGATAACCTGTTCAGCCAAACCATGGGTAAGGTATGAACACTCAGCTGTCTGCAACACTCCTCGAGGCCTTGGCAGCCTGGCACACAAGGATGCAGCTCCATTGCCACAAGCCATACATCAGCAAAGTAACACATAACTCCATGAACGTTTCCAACACATTTTTCTCTCTAGAGGGTTAACTTGCCTAGATCTGAAGTGACATTCTATTCTCCATATAACGCTGCTCGGAAGGAAAAATAAGTTCTGATCTAAGTTTTGATAGGCTTAACCAAAACCACAACTATGAAAATGAAACTCAAAAAAAGTTCAGAATTCACAGCTGAATTTTATAGCTTTCTATATCTGAACTCATGTGCTTGTAGTTTTTATTTAATTTCCCCACCCCCCCCAAAGGAATTTAGTTCCATAAAACACAACTGCTCTGAAGACTTGGAAATGTACTTTCTTAACAGGTACAGAACAAGCAAGAATAACACACACTTCCTGCAGCTGCCTCTGCCAATCTCCTGAGCTGTTGCAGCACCCTGGAAGGGGAGTTCAGCCTCCCTTTCCTGCCACCATCCACCCGTGGCAGGATGGAGAACCAGGCAGTATGTGCCTTAGTGCTTTTGTAGTGCCTGTTGGGAGCAGAAATCGGAAAGAAATATTGAGCCAGATCAAAGCTGGTGCTGTTTGGCATCCTGCTGCCTGCAGCAGCCTCTGGGAGATGCACAATGGAAGAGCACAGGAATCATGGAATAGCTATGGACACAGACAGGATCTGGCTTGGCAGCCCATGGCTACTGCCTGCTGGCTTGTCAAGTCTCCTCCTCTGCAGCAGCCAGTAAAGCAGCACCCATTTGAACCCAGCCCAGGCCCCTGTATGAAACTGCTCAATGGCTTTTAACTCATATTCTGCACTTGTCACACAAGAAAAGCAAAGGAAAGGCTCCAGGCTACTGAAGCAACAAACTAGTGAAGGTGCTATGACAGAAGCAGAAGAAACTAATTTTGAGCCTACTGTAAGGCAGATTTTTATGAAACCGGATTAATACCACAGTCACATTGTGACAGAAACATTCCATTTACATAACTTCATAGCAGCACACCATTTTCTACCTCTAAATCCTCCTGGTCTAAGCTGCTTTGGTGAAGCTGCCTTTCCTCACACTCACCCACAGGCGAGTGAGCAGCTTGTCTACCAGCTACTACAGAGCCACTACCCTCATCCCACCTCCCACAGGATCTTGAGATTCCTCATGTCTTTTAAGAAATAATGCTACAACTACCTTACATTTATGGAGTAATAATGTCTCAAAGACTCCCAGCATGATCTGCATCTTGACACATCAGATACTCCTAAGGAGTACACTATACACTGAAGAATTACCACACACAGCATCACAGGGGAACAGCAAAGTCAACAAAACAACCAGAATGGGCTTCACCTGCTCTTCTGACTGCTTCATTGAAAGGCAGGTACAAGACCAAGGCTCCCAATACCTGGCTCCTGTTTTAGGCCTACTTTATGGCACTGAAAAAGATGTTTCACCTCAATACTGTCCAGCTCAGCAATTTATCAGGAGACACCACTTGCAGTGAGCTAGGGGCCAGTCTCTTCTCTCAAGTAACAAGTGATAGAACAAGAGGAAATGGGCTCAAGTCACACCAGGAGAGGTTTAGATCAGATATTAGGAGAAATGTCTTCACTGAAAGGGTTGTTAGACACTGGAACAGGCTGCCCAGAGAAGCAGTTGAGTCACCATTCCTGGAGGGATTTAAAAGCCATGTAGATGTGGTGCTTGGGGACATGGTTTTGTACTAGACTTGGCAGCACTGGGTTAAGGGCTAGACTTGATGATTTTAAAGGTTTTTTCCAACCAAAGCAATTCTATGGTTCTGTGATCTTACGGAAAGGAGCTCCTGCTTGCAGAACAGGCACACCATACCTTTCCCCAGCACACACATGTGGTGCTGAAGGAGCTGGAACCTTGCTTGCACATTGCATCCAAAATCTGCCCCCCTTACAGGTCACTGGCCATCCTCTCACACTGCCACATTGCAATGCTCATTCAGCACTGCCTTTACAAGAAGAGTTACTGTAAAACTAGACTAAGACCTCACACAATAGCAGGGCATCATGGTTTGCAAGTCTTGCTCTAAGATGTAATGGCACTTCGGAGCTGCCAGGACTTGAGATTATTTCTTCACTAGAACATGATTTTTCCAATTTCTAGCCTACCCCACATCAGCACAGATTTGTTGAAGTGATGTGCCATAAGTAAGACAACATTACACCCCTCGTTTATAACCAGGGACCACAGCAGTCACTTATACCACCTTCCACCCATTAATCAGTCCCAGTGCACTTCCTCCATCCAGCTGTTCTTAATCAAACCTGCAGCTCCAACAAGGGTCAAAGAAACACACCTTCAGTGTTCTTCACTAGGGCCTCTCCCACCCTCCAATGGAGGTGTTCAAGACTAGCAAACCTTAGAAAAATATACTATTTCCCACAGCTAAGCTCCACCCCACGATTGCAAAGGCAAACTGAAGTTACTCTTGCAGTTTACTTCCTAATTTATTAACCCCTGTAAGAGGAAACCAGATCACTCTCTATTGCAAGGCTTAATCAACCCTGCAAAACAAGCAGATGGAAAAAAAAAAACCTCACCTAAGGGAACACCTTAACCCCAGGGTGGAATAAGGTGTTTTAACAAAAAAAAAGTTATTGACAAAATATGGCTTAAAGAACACACTGGAAATAATCAACTCAAATAGCTTACTTGACAGCACTCCTGCAACAGCTTGTTTTGAAAAACACTAGAACTGTGTTTTTCATTACCACAATTACTCCTTTTTTTGGTTTACACACACTGCCCACTACACAGTTGCACCTTCTCAGGTTGCTGGTTCCTGCAGCAGCCAACTTTCACATTTGTTTCATCAGGTGTCCTGTCACAGCAGAGGTTTTGGCCTGATTGATGCCATCCGTTTTCTCCACTCACTGACCCCCCAGTGCTGGATAAATAACAACACCAACTTTGCTGGTCACAACACCATGCAATACTGTTACTGCTTCAGGCACTGACCTTATACAAGCAAAACACTGAGCATTTAGAAACCAGAGTATTTGCTGTGCAAGGAAATTGACTTTGAAGGTGGAATACTTGCTGTGCAAGGAAATTGACTTAAAGTAGACATTGTGAAAGTAAACAAACAAAAAACCCAGCCTGGTAGCCCGTTAACTTAGGCACAGTGAAACCACTGAGGGAAAGAAATGGGCCCTGGCTTCACGTTACATCCCACACTCACACAGCTGAACCCCGAGAGGAGAGCAGTTCAGCTGTGGGCCTTTGCACTGGGCTCTGAGTCAGCCACTCTTTTGGCTCCACAGGTTTGGAAGCCCTGGGATATCAGGCAAGTTTCCAAGCACAGGAAAAGAAACTCAAAGGCAAACAACAAAGTGCATTTAACATTTAAAAATGAAAACACATGTGCAGGTACTAGCCCTCACTCATAAATAAAACAGCTACCTACACGTGCATGCTACTCCACGTACAACTTGGAGTCCCTATATCTTCCTAAGGCAAGAAGCTGGGCTGTATGACCCACATTTTCCCCTCCTGATGGGCGATTAAGCAGCACCACAACCCAACCCATCCGCAGCCGAACCGCTGCGCCGTGTTTGATGCAGCGATTCAAACCTTCCCCACCTGTTGGGAGGTTCTTCTGCACGAATGACTGCGAGCCAGGCTGGACCCTCTCGGGGCAAAGCGGGGAAAGCCCGGCCAGCCCCCAGCCCCAAAACCCCCCGGCAGCCGGAGCAACAGGCACACGCAGCACAGACGGAGCAGCCACAGGTC
>NW_009954216.1:1094470-1094769 GCF_000747805.2 Chaetura pelagica | reverse complement strand
AGTGAGTCTGACCGGGTCTCCCCTCCGCTGGCTGGGGAGGCACCTTGAGCCGGGATGACCAGCCGTTGTTAGAAGAAAAAGTGATGCGTCCTTTGATTTATTACATGATGCACTTGTTTGTTCTTTAAAAAAAATGAGGGTATATTGTCCACGAGCATCCTGCAGTTCCCCTGCCCTCTGTAGGGTGCACGTGGCTGCGTTTGGCAGCACAAGGTGCCCCGCTGCAGAGGATCCGATGTTCGCGCTGCTGGATGCCTTGAACTGGCTTGAGGTGAAGAGGAAAGAAGCCTTCCCTCCTC
>NW_009954216.1:1089815-1093354 GCF_000747805.2 Chaetura pelagica | reverse complement strand
CGCGCTCCTGCTCCTCTCCCTCCCGCTGCTGCAGGAAGGGAACGAATCTGATGAGCCAGGGGTCCCGTTCGACACAACCGACCTCTGCTTCGGCTCTTCACTGAAAAAAAAAATGACAGCGGGGGAGCTGGAATTGCAGCCAGCGGGTAAGAACGTGCAGAAGCCGAAGTTAGGAACTGAAGTGAAGGTCAGGGAGTGGAGTTCTGTGATTTTCATAAGTGGCTGCAATAGCACAAGCCATTACACGCCAGAAATCTGGCAGAGTAACGGTGCCTAATGTCGTTAGGCAATCCTAATGAATTCTTGTGCAATCGAATCCAATCTCTGGATGAGTTCAGGAGGCTGCCAGTGAATGGCTAGAGCATCTGGTGCCCTTAGGCAATGGCATAAGGACTGTCCCCAGAGCCAGTGGCAAAGAGCTTTGCCCACTCAACACCTTCAGAGTTTTTCCTTGAAGTATCTTCATTGCCGGGTGCAAAATGAGAGCAGCAGGATGTTAGAAGTGGCAAGTAATGTCAGGCATGGTTTGGGGGGATTTCCCAGGCAGAGCATGGGGTTCCCCAGCCACGCCCGACCTGGCAGCATGAAGGTGTGTGAATATGGGATGCACAGGAGGCAGCAGGGGAGACCTGGGGATACTCTGCTCTCTCCTGGTCTGCAGATCCTCAGCTCCTGGCTCGAGGAGTTGCACACATCTCCCCATGCCACTCCTGCAGCAGTCATGTCCTTTGCTTCCTGCTGCTTCTGCAGCCTACCTGTCCCCTGATCTTGCAGCCTCTCCAGAAGGCAGAATATGAAAGGATATCATTTTATTGAATGTACCACATTTGCTTCTGGGCCTGTGTCACTGCAGGGTCTTCAGCCAAAAATACTGAGAAGCAGCACAAAGAACTTGCTAGATTTGAAGGGCAATGGGCAAAGAGAAGATAACGATGAAAAGTTCCAACAGTGGAAATTGTTCCCATTTCTCTTAAGGAACTGGCTTTGGGATGCTGCTGCAGGCATAGTGAGTTCATGAGATTCCTATAATCTTGCAGCTTTAAGAAGAGATTAAGTGGTAAAACAGTCTGTGAATGAAAAAAATTAACACTTTGAAGTACCATGGAGTTATTCTCTTAAAGCAACAGGTTCATTGATAATATGAACTACATGAAAGATGTTAACATTCATTTTGGAGTCCCTTTTATTTGCCAATAATAATCATATTCTGTAGTTTTATGCTGCCAAATTTGCAATTAACCATTGACTTCTCTGGACTATCTCAGTAAGAAACCACTCCAGCCTGCTGGGTGGGTTTCCACATTTTTTTGCACCTACTGTTGGTTCAGATGCACAGGCAGCAGCTTTGGAAATAAAATTAGAAAAAAACAAACATATTCCAGGCAGCCACCAGGATTCTGAGGATCAAACTGTCTCGTCTTGCTTGTGGCTGGTCTTCATGATGAGGTAGAGGAGCACAAAAGCTTCCTGCTGTCAGAGCTGTCCACGCCAGCACTGCAGCGTTGGGAGATGAAAAGAGCTACTAACAACAGGGACAAGTGCTAAGCAACATCTCAGCTTTACAGCTAAGTGCTAAAAAGTCTCTCATGTCTATAATATTTCAATACTGGTGAAATCAGTGTCTTCATCCTGGCGTACTCAGTGGGAGGAAAGGGAATAATTAAACCCTGAGTGGAAGAGATGAGCTGCCTTGGGAGCAAATGGCTCAGGATCATTGACACCAGCAAAAGTTCTCAGAAGTCTTCAGGGTTACGAACTGGAAGCTGGATGTTGCTCAGAAGCAAACTGTAATTGCCATTATTTAATCTAGTCTCCTGAGAGAATAAAGAACAGAAACCTTCCTGGTGGAAGCTCAGAAATGGTGCAGAAGAGAATTCTAGGAAAACGGGCAATGAGAAAAAGTGGGCAAGATGCACTGGAGAATTGTCCCAGCTCATTGGAAATCAGCTGATTTTCTTGAATCCCATCATGACACTGCCAGAATCCCATGGCTTTAATAAGGGGAAGTTATCCTGGCAAACTGCTCTCAGTTCTAGAAGACTGTGGATTTTGGATGCCTAGATTTTGCTGTAATTTCAATAAACTGCATTGGAAAATTGGAAGGAGAAAATGAGTTACCTTTACTTTGCATTTTCGTGGAGATTCATTAATTCATGGAGATTCATTAATGCGTGGGGCTACTGTTTCAGCACAACTGGACTGTTTACGTTTTCTGACCCTGAAGCAGCAAGGGTTGATCTTATAATTGAATTTTTATTCCTTTGTTTTCCTGCACTTTGTTGCCTTCCTGAGTACATCTCAGGGCAAAAGGGACTAATGATGGATAATGGAAATGCCTGCTTGTGAAAACAGCCAGCACTGACATTTTATACACAGTAAAATTTGGGTAGTTTTCCTTCCCAGTACTGAGAAAAAAAAACCAACAACAACAAAAAATCACCCCGACCCCTCCTTCACTATGGTCATGCTTCTTTTTGCTTCACAGTCCTAATCTGTGCAGAGAAAAAAAGATATTAAATATTTGTAATTAATATCCCACAGGATGAGAACAGATCTCTTTCTGCACAGAGGAGGATCCAGCAGATCCAATCTGCTGACAGCCCTGAACAGAAGCTCCCACACAGAGTAAAGATTTACATGACAGAGCACCAAAATCCTCAACAACTACAGTGATCAATGGGGAAAAAAAAGAAGGAAAAGAAGAGCATTACCAGTTCCCAGATGTAGAATGCACTGGCAGTTCTGGATTGAGACCACTGATCACCATCTGCCCTGGGCTCTGTACCTTGGCTGTGCAATGAGTACACAGGAATAAAAACCAGTGCACCCTTTCTGCCTGGGAATGGGAGCAGGACTTTGGATTTATGGCACACAGGAAGCAGACATCTGCACCTGCTTCCCCCAGCTCCTTAGCAGGGGGACAGTGAGTGGGAAAAGAGCCTTTGCTCTGATCACAAAGTCCCAGCCAGCCGAGCTGGCACAGAGTGGGGTAGTCATTTGCTCCTTGCTACTAACAGCAAATTGCCACCTCTCCCAAGAACAAAGCAGGAGGCCATTGTGCCTCTATAAAGTCTGTTTCCATTCCTGGCCTGCCTGGTGTGCACACGAGTGTGTTGCCACTCACCTGCCTTGTGACAAGCTGCTCCTCACTCACCTGCATCGAGAACTCTTGCAGAAAACCCCAAACCTGCAGTAACAGGATGTGATGTTCACCTGGAAAGAAAAGCAGGTTTATTTTTTCCTCCCTCCATGGTGATGCTTTTTGCCATAAAGGCTGGTTGTGCCATTCTTGGTAAAACCTATTTTTAAGTGTGAAGAACTGAAACCCTGGGACAGAGAGACAAACAGAACTGCCCAAGGAATTGATCATTTCTATATTATTTTTTTCCTGAGTCCTTATTCTGAAATGATGCTGAGTTGCCCCAGTTGAGTTGCTGAGGTGCATTAACAGAGAAGACGGGGGGTCTCTGGGGAGGAAGGTGTGTGCTCTGGCATTGCAAGTTGCTGTTAAACACGAAGGGGTGAGCAAGTACCTTCTG
>NW_009954216.1:1063787-1087630 GCF_000747805.2 Chaetura pelagica | reverse complement strand
GAGCGGGAGGGTCCGGGGCGGGGGGTCCACTGGGCAGGGGCTCGAGTTGAGGCTGCCCCGGAGCCCCCCGGGCTGTCACCGGTGCCAGCCCTGCCTGGGGGGTGCGGGGCCCGTCCCGCTCCCAGCGCCGTTGGGGCGCTCCTGCCGCCGGAGGGAGGCCCGGGGCCCGTGCCCGCCCTGAGCCCTTCCCCGAGCGGAGCCGGGACGTGACAAACCCCTGTGAGGGGTTTTCCTGGGCTGTGTGTCCCGGCAGCCCTGCCCGCGCCTTCCCCCGGCGGGCAGCAGGGACGTGCGGGGCAGAGGCTGCCGGTGAGTCCGTCCCGAGGAGGGGCCGGTTCTGTTGGTGCCTCTTCCTTGGCCAGTGCCGGGGCTGCCGTGGCCCTGGGGCCCCCAGCGTGTACCGGTGGGGTTGAGGTGCCAGCGGGTGGTGTGTGTTTCAGCAAAGCTTTTCTGTGTCTCTGTCTAGAGACCCTTCCAGGTTCTGTTCAAGGGAAAGTCTCTTGATCTGCTTATTCTTTCCTATTGCTGTTGCTGATCTTCTGAAAGACACTGCCCAGAGCTGAATGAAGGCAGTGCTGGAAGCCAGTTCAGGTGCTACTTTGGTCCTTACTGTGATGTTGAGATTTATTATTTGATGTGTATAATTGGAGAGCAGGTGCCTGGCTGGGGGGGGTATCTGCAGGTTGCTCCCCCATTTCATGGGAGGTGCTGGTAGACTTTGGCAGGCAAAAGGACATCACAGCAGACTTGCAGCTTGGTTTTGTGCTGTGTGGCTTGCAAATAATAAGTATGTGAGGGGTTGCCTGTCTGATTGCCTCTTGGTGTTGTGGCACAGGCAGTGCAGGTAAAGGGCAGGATGCACAGTGGTAATTATGGCTTTCCTGGTGCAGGCTGCAGATAAGAAAATTAAGAATATTTGAAGAGCACGAATTAAATAATACCTGTTGTGGTTGGGCTCTGTCACTAATATACTTTCATGTAATAAATACGAACATTTCCCTGTGGGTCACTTTAGGGTGAAAAAATCATGTGACTTGTACTTAATGCAGGGCAGCTGGCCACTCTAACTACAGGTAATGAAAATGAATTGCTGCTGCCTTCTAAGCTATGCCCACAGCATAACTTGGTTATGCTTAGATGGAATAGAAAATCCTTTTATCAGAAGGAAAGTGAGGGGAAAATTTGCTTCTGCCTTAACCACAGCTGAGGTGAATTATTTCCACTACATCTTTAGAAACTGGGAGCTCAGTACTTGGGTGGGTCTGCTCTACATTATCATCATACTTTCACTTCAGGATAATCATAGCCAAATACCTTCCCTGTTGCTGAAGCTGAGCTTTGAGGACAATGAACTTCATGCACCAGTTTAGGTGCTTCTGTGGAAATAAAGGCAACTTTTATTTCACACTCTCTTACAGTAAAACCCCCTAGCACAGTAAATGACACATTTGTCAGGCTCTGCTGCTGGGTTTCTGCCTCCAGAGTTCAACTTTGATGTTTATTAGAGATTGGTCCCTCAATCCCTCAGCTGTATTTTAAAGCTCGATGTCAGTCCTGCTTGACTAACATCAGAGATGTGATTTCTGCATGTGATGTGTATGTGAGAATCAGTTCTTCACTTGTTGGTGTGTCCCCCTGTTCTCCTGAAGAACATGCTCAGGTGCCTGGGCCTGTGGTGTGATCACAAAGCTGGTTTGCAGCTGAAGGTCCTGTTTCCAAACAGGAGGTGGAGCTGTGAAGTGAGCCTTGGTGTGGGGAGGGATAATCCTTGGAATCAACATCTGGGATCACTTGGACACCACATTAGTGGACATACCAGAAGTCTCACCTGTCACTGCTGCAAGAGCAGCAGGTTGATAGGGAGCCCTGGGATGTTCCCAGCTGATCCTACACAGGCAGTCAAGGCTTTTCAGGTTTTGGAAGTGAATGCTGGGCTGTAAGGCCAGAGTTAAATTTTCACATGCTTTTAGACAGCAGCTCACTAGTGAGCTCTGAATCTTTGGAGGCTGCTTCATGGAGTTGTTTCAGCTACAGTGAGTTGGAAAGAGATTGGAGGGAAGGAAGTGGTGCAACTTTGTACCACGTTGTCATTCCCTAAGTGGAAAAAAATGTAAGCAAATTTATCCTGAAGCCCTTTTATGGATTCAGTTAAAAGACAATCTGTAAGTGCTCAGATTATTTTTAGTGGAGAAAAAATTATGAGGATGCATCCAGCTTCAAATGTGGTTAGTTCAGAGGAAAAAGTATTTGTAGCACTTCTTAAAGGCCTGTTGCAAGTTGAGTGAATTTTAAGTGTTGCTGGGAGAGACCCAAGCAAAAGCAGAGATCTGAAGTGGAGAAGAAACAGTGTAACTGGATATGCAGGGTCTTGTCAAATACTCGACCCTCTCTTAAGAGTAGGGAGAGGTTCTGGATGGCTGATGTCACTTATTTGTTTTCATCTGGAATGCTGGTGCAATTGTAACTACATAAATAGCAGTAAACTCCAGAAGCTGGAAAGTGACTAATGATTCTTTGTCTTCCTGGTTCATCAGTCATTGCAGGGATAAACTGTTTTGGTGAAAGCATCTAAACCTTACCAAGAGAATTTTGTAAAGTAAAAAAACCCACACATAACACCAAAACCAAAACAAACAAGCAAATAAAACCACAACAAAAAAATTCCAAATTTAGAATAATCAAGGTCCTATCATCTAGGCTGTGCTGCAGAATGGCTGTAAGTGCAGAGTCCAAAGCTCATGTTTGGATCTGTGAACCCACCTCTTCGTCTAAATAATGTTCCATCAGTTGACAGGTTTTACAACCCTGTCTCTGCTACTTTTCATAGACATGGGGCATACTGTGTTATTCCACTGTATGTGTGTGGAATTGTGCTTGAACTCTGGTATTCCTGGAACCCAGGCTTCCTTTTCTGTCAGGATTTAAACTACCCTTCTGGAGTAGTGTTAGAAGTGTGCTACTCTAGAAACTTGCTGAATATTTCTGTTATTAGACTTTAATTTCCTGCATACCAGACAGCAAGATCTTGGCAGGGAGGGAGGCAAAAAATGAAAAGAAAAAAAGAAAAAGCTTCTATCTCTTTGAACTGGCTTTGGTTGGTTTAGATTCTGGCTCTGGTCTGTCTGCTTGAATTCCTTGTATGAGTAGTGTGTGATCCCAGATCCCTGCCAAGGCAAGGTCAGGTGCAACATGACATGCCAGATGATTTTCTACTCTGGATGCATATTTTGGTGTTGGTTGGCTTGTTTTGGGCTCATCCACTCAGAAGCCTCTGACCATTTCCAGAAGAGGAGTGAGGTGGCTGAATTCAGTGTGAGCCTGGGTGTGAAGGTAGCTCCAGAATACTGAAAAGAAAGGAGAGGGAGTTTTCTTCCCCAGTTCTTTAATCTGTTGCTGATGAGCTGGGTAACTTCTTGGCAAGCGAACTCTTGAGTAGTCATCCCTTGGAACACCCCCTGCCCTTGGGAAGATATTATGCAGCCTGAGCTGCCATTCTTCATTCCAGCACAAGCTTCCCAAGCAGGGATTACTGATGCTCTTGTGTCAGGAGAGCATTGCTCAGTTTGTGGTCTTTAGAGGGCTCTCAGGAAGCATCTGATGAGGCATGACAAGACCTCTGGGGCATTTGTCTTCCCATAAAGAGCCCACTAAAGCTGAGGGAAAAATGTGTTCTGTTTCTCTGGAAACTGGCTGAGGAAAAACATCTTATTGAAAAAGTTAAAATGCTTTTCTGTCACTCATCTTTTATTTCTGAAGGTTGAGGCCCTTGCCCCAAGGTCAGTCTTCCAGAGGAGTGGAATATAACGGTCTGGAAAGCTTGCCTCATTTCTGGCACACAGCTGCTGGTGCTGTGTCTACCTGCCAGCTAGCAGCAGGGTTGGCAATAAAATGCTGCATGTGCCTCTTGTTAAATGAAAGCCCATGTGTAGTTAGTATGCAAGCAGGCATAGATTTGTCCACAAAAGAGCACTTCACCGTTTCATAATCTCCAGATTCTTCACTGATGCATCCAGCCTTCCTAGGAATACAGTGAAGTGCCCAAATCCCTCATCTAAAAATGAGTAGTAAGGACTCTGGATTGTTTCTTAGCTGTTTCTTGGCTCTTAGGTACAGTAGGGGAAAACATGTTTCTCCTCATTAGAGTACAATCATGGCCATCAGTAGAAGTTAAGTACCCAGACTTCATGCAGAAAGAGCTACAAATGTGTTTGTTGTTCTCTGTTACTGCTCTGCTTGCTGTTTCTTCCAAACAGGTAGTGATCAAATGCCACTGTTTCCATTTTGTTGTGCTGTTTTTGCCAGTGAAATGCTGCTCAAAGGAAAAGCTCCTCCAAAGATGAGGTGGAGGAGGAGTATGAGTACAAGAGCCTTCTCAGTCTCTCACTTTCATAATTTTTTTGGGTGGTGTTTTCTCTGCAGATGGTTGCTATTCCAGGAGGAGTGTTCACAATGGGCACTGATGAGCCTGAAATCCAGCCAGATGGAGAGTGGCCTGCTAGGAGAGTCCACATTGACAGCTTCTACATGGATCAGTATGAGGTCAGCAATGAGGAGTTTGAGAGATTTGTGAATTCTACTGGGTACATCACTGAGGTAAGGTGGAAAGGTGTGCAGCACCTGTTATCTTTCTCTCTGTTGGCAAAATTCCCACTAAAAATCAGGCTTTTCTTTTTTTAAGGATGTCACAATACTTGCTTGGGATTTGCATACTGGAATATTTCTCATGTAAATAGTGTAGAGGGAAGATTGTCCTCCCCTCCTGCCCAGGGGTCTGAAAGGGCATTTTGAGGGACACTGAGTTAAGTGTCCTGGTTCCTGAACTGGTGCCTTCCCTGCAGTGTGACTGAGGCAGCCTGGATAAAGCTAACAGATGGCTGAAGATGCAGGGGGTTTGAGGAGTTTTGGTTTGGTTTTGTTGTTTATTTTTTTCACCTTTGGGTCCTAGGACATCTTTGTACCAGGAAACTATGTTCAGAGGAAGAATGAAAAAGGAGTTGAAAAACCTGTGTTAGCTGAGGACTCTGCAGGCTCATTCAGCACAGCCACTTGCTAATGAGCAAGCCCTGCTGTCTAGAGAAGATATAATAGCAACTGTAATAACAGTTTTGTGCATGTTACTGGGAACAATGGAATAAGAAAGAATATGTTAAGGTTATTCCAAGAAAGAAGCTGCCTGTGCCTGAGGCTCTGATCTTCCCTGACAGTTGACTGTTCCTACACAACTTCTATGAAATCTTGACAGGCCTTTTAAGCAAATAAAAGTCTTGGTAATGATCAAATCTCAAAGGAGGCACTTTGCTGAATTCACTTGATAAACTGGTTCTCTTTTGGAAGACAGGATCCTTCTGGTTGGATGAACAAGCTTTTATCTGTGGCACTATTTCTGTGCTTAAGTTCTTAGCTCAATAATTATGAAAAAAAGGCTGCTTGACAATTGAGTTGGAACAGAACTTGTTGCAAACAGCTGCTGGAAGGAGCACTTGTGCAGTTTGAATGTAGCCCTGCAGCAGGGTGTCTGTTTCAGTGCTGCAGGGCTCAGCTCCTGTAGTTGGGTGCTCCACTCACCCTTTCTCCTTTTCCCCTCCCTACATGGGGCCCCTTTTATGTTGGATTTGGAAAAATAAACTCAGAGTAAACAGATTTTGCAGGGTTTTTTGGAGATGCAGCTGAGCTGTGTTTTGTGTATCTGAGTCCTGCCCACATTACTTACTGTGAGTAAACAGAGCCAACCTACTTCTTGGTTTTATTGGACTAGACTGGACTCCAGTGGCAAACGAGACCTGAAAGGGAATAAAAAGCTGAAGAAAAAAAGCCTCCAGAGGCAGAGCTATCTTGCTGCAACAAAAGTATTGTCTTTTTTAACAAACTTTAAAAAAACCTAAAATGCCCTTGATGGAGGCTGTGAGACTGCAATCTGGGGCCCTGTCAGTGATGAACTGTTTGCTTCTCTCTGGGTCTTTCAGATTGGTCAAGTGACAGAAAAAAAAAGTATTTTCTTATTCACTTTCCTTTCTGGAACGAGATAGAAAAGTTGAGTAGTTTGTAAAACTTCTTGGATGAATGGGATCCTTCTTTCAGACTGAGCTTCTTGAAGACTTCTGAGCATGCAGAAGCAGCTCATAGTGATCATTCTCAGTCTTTGAATGCCCTGAATGAAATGAAGAAATTAAGAAGGGCAAATTTCTTGACTTCTGATAACAAGTTTTGACTTTGCTATATAACAGTTCCCTTAGTTTAACAAGGGGGAAAACCCCTTCTGTTGGTGTCATGTACTGTGGTTCATTGGAATGATTTATATTTCTTGTTTCTTTTGGCTTTATATAATGGTGTGTATAATGACTGGGTTACTTTTGGCTCTTCTGTTGCTGTTGTAACAGTACTTTAAAACATGGTGCTGCAGTAAGGGAGAAGGCTTTTATTGTGATTCCCAAAGGAATAACAGTACTTTAAAACATGGTGCTGCAGTAATGGATAAGTCTTAAGTCTTTTATTGTGATTCCCAAAGGAGAAAGGAGATAAATTAAATAAAGCCTTGAATGTCAGATTATTGACTGTACCATTTTGAAGTAGTTGGGACAACTGGAACTACATTTTTAATTAGCAGAAGTAATAACATTTGCAGAAGCTCTGTGAGCTGCCATCTGCCCAGTGGCTGTTGGAGAACAATGACATCCAGGGATAAAATGCCTTCTTGATTGTTCCAAATAGCTTCCTTGAAAGATAAGGCAATTCTAAGAGTAACTTTGAGTTATCCTTAATAAAATGAAGCTGTAAATGTGAGTGGCATTTTAAGAATTACAATTGAATCTTTTGTTCTCTCTATAGGCAGAGAAATTTGGTGATTCCTTCGTGTTTGAGGGAATGCTGAGTGAAGAAGTGAAGGCTCACATCCATCAGGCAGTGAGTAACACAGCAGGGGAGAACTCCCTTGGCAACGACTGGGGCAGATGTGTTAGCAGTTATGGCAGACATATCTAAGTTGTGTGATATTCCCCAAGTCCTGCACAAGAATGGGGTTTCTGGAGTGGTGTTGGCCTAGAATAAGGCTCCCTCAAACATGAAGAATTTACAGTATCTTTTTTTTGTTGTTGTTGTGGGTTTTTTTTTAAACAACCAGTTACAAAAAATAGTTTCCTGATGAGCAAAAGTTAGTATCCACTCCTTGACATTTTTTCCTCCTCAGTGAGAGATATTTAGGACTTTATGAAGTGGTGCAGATATAAGGCTGTTTATTGGTATCACATGCAGCAGAGTGGTGCCTCAGAAATCCAGGTGTCAGTAGTGGCTCTGAGTGATGTGCTGTGCAGGCAAAGGACAGGAGAGCTGCTGGCTCCCAGAGTTCTTTTTGCCATTCCAGAGGAGCAAAGAGAGGTGGGACAGTCTGAGGTTAAATTACTGCTTTTTGTTAGTAGCAAGGTTTTACTTGTGCACAACACTTGATCCAACATACAAACCAAGGAGTTTAGAGGATTGTTATTTATTATGACAAACAACTGAGAATACCTGGGGCTTTAGCATTTAGTAATTTAATTGTCTCCAGAACAGTTTATCAAGCAAAGGCATTTCCTTCCACATGCATGGTGCAATAACTTAGAGAAATGATAATGAATAATTTCCTTCCACATGCATGGTGCAATAACTTAGAATTATTCATTATCATTTCTCTATATAGATGATGGTCTTGGTTGAGGGAGGGAAGCCTGTAAAGTTTGATTTTTGCCTTTGAGGGGCAGACTGAGAGATCAGAGGTTTCAATAAGCCCTTTGTCAATATGTGCTGTGACTGACTGGGAAAATGTGGGGTTTCATTTCCTACTGCAAGGAAAGGAAGATTACAAGGATAGTTCTTTTTCATTTCATTCAGCAGTAGCATTTTTGTACTGGGAGATGTAAGAAGGCTACATTGGACTTGCCAAATGCCAGCACAGCTGCTCTTGGAGGTAGAATAAATGCACATGGGCTTGTCCCATCTTTACAACAGAAAATTCAGCCATCAGTACCAGAGAAGTTGTTCTTCCTGCCCTAGTTCTGAGGTGCAGAAATGCCTAAATCAGGCTCTAAGGTTTAAGACAAACAAGCCAGAAGAATACTGGTGTAAGCTCAGTCTTGGCTATTTGTATAAACACACAGTGTTGAGAGCCACTTTCCTGGGTGTGTCAGCCAAATTTTAGTGTTGGCATAATGCTAACAGAACATGTTTTGTGCCAGAGAGCTGGATTGGAGCCCAAACTGGGCTTTTTGGCTGCTTCCTTCCAAGGTTTTCTGTATTTAATAAAAGTAAACTTCAGGAGACTGTGTTTTTGCCATGTATTTCAGTATTTACTATTGGGTCACTTTGCTAATTACTGGCATGCAGAGCATTGTCAGAATAGGCACAGAGAAAGATTATACTAGTTTTTTAGGTAAAGTGATAAGGAGAATAGTGACTGCCTTTTTTTTTTGGCACTTCATGCTGGTGCTGTGGACAACTAATGTTCTGAAACATTCTATGTTGTGAGAAGGTGAAAAAGAAACCAGAAGCTGCTTTTCTTCCATCTGTCTGCCTGGCCCCTCACTAGCTACATACCATGAAATCCAGCTTCTATCTGCAAGGAGATGTTCTCAAAAGGCAGCTCAGTGGTTGAGTTGCAAAGAGCATTCCAATGTCTGAAGATAAAGCTTAGGATTTTGCCTGTGTCTGCTTCTGCTTCTCAAAGCTGTGCCTTTTTGTTGTACGGGTGTGCATTTTCTGTGAGAGGTTGTGACTGTTGAGAGTACAGTGCAGACCCTGGTTGTTTGGAGGGGTTTTGGTTTTTGTGACAGTGCAATCTGTAGATTAGACAGGCAAGCACCTTTTAGTCGTAGGGAGCTGAAGCATCAGCCATGGGGCTGTGGTGTTAGACTGCAGTGCAGTGATTGCTCCTCAGACAAACAAATGCTGTGCAGGCCATGCTTGTCCTAGCTGATTAAAACTAGTGAAGAGCATTAGCAGTTTTCTAGAAATTGTGCTTTCAAGAAACAAATCTCAGCAGACAACTTGCAAGAAACTTCATATTACTAAGATAAACACCAACTCTGGGGCAGGGATCTGAAGGGTTGTGCAAAAGCAGATTCTTCCTAGGGATCTTGGAAACTTAGATGAAATATTAAAAAATGAAAGCATCTTATTATGTTGCCCAAAATGCTTAAATTCTGCTGTGTGTGCTGGGGAAATAATGATGAATCCAATACTAGTCAATCTTTTTTTTTAAAAAAAGGTGAGCAAATTTTAAGATTTGGGTTCTGCAGGGTGACTGTTCAAATGTCATCAGAAAGAGTGTGAATTGTATGAAACTAGTTTGCACCAGCAGATTGCAATGATCAGCAACAGAGGAGATTAAGGCTTGTTTCTCACTGTATACCTAAGTCAACTAAAATTTTAGCTTGTGTTAGGTACCTTCTTGAATCATAACTACCACTGGGAAAAGCAGAAATAGGATATAATCATTGGTGTGTTACTGGTGCTGAAAATCCCTCCACCAATTTGATGGGAGAAAGGACTGTGTTATTGCTTTGCTTTGGTGGCTGAGACACATTTTGGTAAGGCTTTTCTCCAGCTGAAGCACTGAGGTGCTAAATGCAGATGTGAATAAAGGAGAAGAGCAACAGGAATGTGTCTTTTGGAAGTGGTATTTCATGTGCAGTGAAGGAATCAGGGCAAGGTAGAAGTGAAGATATTGAACTAAACAGTGTATAACAGCTGCTGTAAATATTGGGGGGGGTGTTGTATGTTGGGGAGTGTCAGGGGGTTCTCCTCTACTTGGCCACTTTGGCTACTCCAGTTCTGAAGCTGAACAAATTCATCCTAGGCCCTGAGAGGAAGCAGAGAGCTGAATTAACAGAGGTGGGGCTGGTGAAAGCTAATGCAGGAGCAAATGAGCTTAGCACATAGAATAATTGTTGGAGCTTTGGGTGTGCATTTCCTGGAGTGAGGTGGTCTCCTAGATAGCCACTGCTCCAGGAATGTAGGTTGGACCTAACCCTCCTCTGGAAGGGAAGCAGAAAAAAGGGGTGTAGCAGCCAATAATTGGATTGTTCTAGATTTTTGGGAACTTGAATTTTAATTTTGACCTCTTAAGTTTGTGGTGTTAACAAGGCAGAGAGGGAAAAGTTAGCACTGTAGCAGATGAGGGTGTTACTGATAGAATTGGCAAGGATGTTTTCAAATAAAACCAGATTTTTCTGTGGTGAGAGCAGAAGGCCCTTTGAAACCAAGGTATTTTGTGTGGGTTTAACAAGTATTGAGAGCTTCACATATTAAACTCAGTTCTCAGACCTGCAGTTTAAGACCAACGGCAAATTACTGCATCTATTAGAGCTGTTATGTCCATGTTGGATACTTGGCCTTAGATGTCATTGATAAAAAACACCCTAGAATTGCCAATAACTTAGCACTTGGAGATAATTTTTCTTTTTCCTCTCTTCATGGAATTCGGGGAAATGGAAAAAGAGCAAAATCTCTCCATCTTGAGGTTCTTATTTTGTGATGAAACTGTTTGCCTGCTCCTTTATCCCCCTGAGTGAGTAGAGGAGGAAATGCATGCCCAGTGCTGTTATTCCATGACATTGTAAAATGTCATTTATATGGCATTTTAATGTGTCTGAGAGCAAAAAGCAGGGGGATTGTGTCTGTGAAATGAGAAGGTACTGAGGCATGCTTGCCAGTGAGAGGATCTGAGAGCTCTTGCAAATAATTGCAAGAGTTTCACTTGCTGTGCAGCTATCATGAAGAAGGTAAACATGAAGTACCAAGATTGTAGTACAACCTAAGTCACATTTGCTCACTGGGGAGTAGTGGGAACATTTTTATTCTTGGCTTCTGGAAGACAGCAAAATTAATTTTTGCTTCAAGGCCAGATGAACTCTGCACTGGAGAGACTGGAAGCATACAAACCTGTGTACTTCATTTGTCTTTAGGAGGGATTGAGTTTTTGGTCTGAGAATGCAATGAAATTAGTTCACTGGCAGACCTGAGCAAATACCATTAAGGAGTTCTGCTCAATCTAGAACTATTGGATGCTGTTTTCATCCCTGTTTGCATGGAAACTTCTGCAGTGGTCTTGAAGTGTGCAATTCACTTGGTGCTAGCAGTGCTGCCAGCCATTAACTCAAGGGGCATAGTCCCATTCTAAAAACAATGCAAATGTGCATTGCAGGTGAGTATTTGGAATGAATAATGAAAAGAATAGTGTTTGCAGGTAGGACAGCAGTGCTAGTGTTTGCAGTTACTATAGAGAATGTACCTTCTAACAACATGCAGTAATAACTTGCTTATCTGTGGCTTGAGGAGAAAGCAGGAGGTTGTGGTGTAGTTTGATGCTGTTGAAATGTCCAAATCCTTAGGATGCATAAGCAGAAGTTGACACGTACACCTTATTGCTAGTTTAAGGGTAAACTGCACCACACTTGGCTTTGACTTTTTCAAAGGCCTTTCAGAGAGGAAGCTGAGATCAAAGGAAGAGAAGGGTGAGCCAGTTTCCTGCAGATCCCAATGCTTCAGATACCCTGGATGAGGAGCTGGGAAGGTGGAGCTATCAAGCTGGTAAATCTCTGTCTTATGCTGCACTCCCACTTCTGGGTGAAGGAACGTGCAGGAAGCATCTCATGGGGAACCACCAGTAATATTAGTCCATATTTGACAGTATAAACTGCAACTTTGAAGTGGGGCATTGCTTGTGCCTGAGGCTGTACATATATCTGTGCACACCTCATTTTCTCAAAGCTCATATTTATGTGGTTATTGGAAAAAATTACTGCCTTGTCTGCAGATTTACATGTTGGCTCAAAAATAGGCTTCCAGAGATGGAACTCACCGGGAGTATCAGGTCCTCAAAAGAAGATTTTTGGATTCCAAAACTTGCACTTCATGAATCTTACTGGATTTTAGCATAAAATACTTTTGGTTGTTTTTCTGGGAGGATTGGCATAGCTGTGAAGTGTTACACTGTTTGAGATACAGTGACCTCTCCTTATACAAAGGAGAAGGTCCTTTCGTAGAAGTGCTAGTTTCCAATTAAGTCTGAAACCCTTTTCCTAATGACTTAAAATGTATTTCTTCTAATTCTATAAAGCTGATGCCTTTTCTTTTTATAGTAGTGCAATATCAAAAATATTGGGACTTAAGGCAAAAAATATCAATAGTAAATAATGACCTAACCCCTTTGTTGCTTTCATTTCTGAGCGAATGAAACCCTAGAAAATAAGAATTAAAACAGATTCTTCTATAAATAGAGCTTTTGGGTGCTGAGTCTTTAAATTGATATAATAAATAGCATGAGGCTTGCAGTAGCATTGCAGAAACTGGTAACGTGAAGTATTAGTTATCTTCTGGAAAAAACACTCAGCTGTCTACTTTTAAGCTGTTTCAGTGTGCTTAGTTACTGATTTGGTGGAGAATTTGACAATCATGTTTCAGCTCAGTTTATGCACATAATTACAGAAGGTTTGTTCTTCTCTGCAGAGTATCTTCAAGTACAAATATGAATTATAGCTGCATATGTATATTGTTTCCCTTGTGCAGCTACTATGACAACCTTGATAAGGGGCTCAGAGAGATCTATTCTTTCCTTGAGCCTTGAAGTGGTTTTCACTTCCACACTATTTACATTGTGATGTCTCCCTGACTCAGTTACAGCTGTTTCAACTTAAACACAAGCCCGTTGCTATGGGGATGATGCACTGCATAGAAATAGGTCACCTTGTGCTGTTCCCAGTGATGGGAAGGAGGAGCAGAGCTGTGAACTGATGGTGAACGGGGAGTCTGCATCTGCTGGGGGATTTTCCTGGCATTTGGCTGGTTTCATAGAATGGCTTGGGTCAGAAGAGACCTTAAAGATTATCTGTTTCCAACCCCCCTGCATGGGCAGGGACACCTCCCACTAGACCAAGTTGCTCCAAGCCCCATCCAACCTTGAACACTTCCAGGGATGGAGCAGCCACAGCTTTCCTGGGCAGCCTGTTATAATGTCTCACCACCCTCACCATAAAGAGTTTCTTGTGTTCTGAATCTGACTGAAAAACTGGGTCAGAACAGGGGGCTAAACTTTGTCTCTGGCCTCTGTGGGTTCCCCTCTCTGATCCTGAGTGGGACTTTATGAGGGCAGTGACCAGAGACACCCAGAAAGCCACATGGGTATGTGCCAGCCCAGAGCTGCTGCTGGCTGGGGCCTGGGGCTGCTGCACTGTGATCCCAGCTGGAGGTTCATCTGTGGGTTTCCTGGAAGGGTGGGCTCCATCCTGTGGAAGGAAGGGAGTCCTGTAGTGTTATGTGCTCAGGACCTGCCCCTGGACACTGGGAGAAGACCTCTGCCCCTAATCTTAGTGAGAGAGAAAGTTCTTGTGGGGAAGGTACACTAATACTGCTTGGAAGAAGAGGCATAAAGTTACTTGTGACCAGGACCCCAACTAATGTGGTTTCTTTGTGGCTTCTGTGGGGAAAATGCAGTGGTTTGGGCTGTTGCACAGTCATTATTTTTATTTATTAAACTCTCTGCCTTACTAATGTTCCATTTTCTGTCTGCCTCAGTAGTTCATTAATCACCTGTTCAAGGTTCAAGGGATGGCTTAAAGGAGGACAAGTGGACAGAGATTTATGTATATCTGCCTTACCTGGATAAAATAAAGCCCTATCCAAAAATTGTATTCTTTACTGAATAACTAATTATTTCTCACATCCTGGCAAAACACCAATGCAGATATCCAGACCACTGGCTGTATCTGAGACAACACTTCACAGCTTCCCTGCTTCCAGCCTATGCACACATTGCATTTGCAGCCCAGAGGATGCTTTTGCAAAGCAAAGGTGTACAGTGTTTAACACAGTCTGATCCAGATGAGTGGTAACCTACTAAGTCACCTTCTGAAACTGAAGTGTGTTCTCCAAGAACCCACTGCTTAATGTATCATTCTTGAAGTGTTTTCCAGACTTAGACTACTCTTCACTCTGAAAATCTCTCTTCAGACAGTTGATTTCTAAATTGCTGAAGTTCTTGCACTGCAGTAACTTGTGCTTCTTCCAGATGTTTATCTTGACCTATGTATGCAGGCCTTGTTATGCTAAAATAGCATTAAAATACTGTAGCACAGCAAACAAAGATGTCGTGCTACAGCAGCACAAGTTTCTCTTCATCTTTTGGGTCCATCTTAAGGTCAAAATCCACAGCTTTATTATTTCAAGTGACTTGCTGCATGTTAGAAATGGAATTAAAGTCAAGATGAGCTACTCAATTGAGTTTATTTTTGGTAAATCTTTTAATACAAATGTGATTTCAATTAAAAATTTGAAGCTAAAGTGGGGGGTTGTTTTTATCTAACGTGGCCAGTGCCATGTTAGATGCAAGACCAATACAAATGTTTTCATAGTTTCTGGCTGGTTTTTATGTGTTTTTTAGAGTATTACCCTACTGCTTTTGCTGTACCCAGTAATGGTAAAATGCTGGTGGTGAAACTGACTTTCCTGACCCTCCTTTCATTGTTTGTTTTTTCTACGTATCTGTAGAAAGGAATTTTGTTTAAGATAAGTTTAAAGTAGTTTAAAAATCTTGAAATCACGAGTTAATGGAGCAATTAAAGTTAGGCTATCCCAGCCTCCTTTGGAAAGAAAATGGAATACTTTGAATTTTAAGCAAGCTGATAGTGGGAGTACAGGCTTCAGTTCTGCAAATTGCTTCATCTGAGTGGAAAACTTGTAGGTTGTGATTAACTGTTGGTGTATCTTCCTGGTATTAGCAGGTTCTCTTCACAGCACTACAAGTCTGTGGTAAGCAGAATAGTGAGTTCTTAATCTTGGAGCAGAGAGCTGGATAAAGCAAGTTTTCAGTTGGATCAAACCAAAACAAGCACTTGAGCTTCTCTGCTTCTAAAATGTGTTTTGCTCCTGGAACTGCATTTCCTGGATCTCCAGGCACTGGTGGAACGTTTGCAGGGCAGAGGTGTTTAGTCAGCTCTGTTACAAGTGACAGGCTACCCTGGAAAGAGTTAATCAAAATAAAGGAGCTATTGTCCTCTAAGTCAGTATCTTGCCAAGATCTGATCAACAGCATATGCTGCTGGTTTTACAGGATGAATCTGGCCACTCTACAGAACACGTTTGGGAGCGAAGCGTGAGGACACTAAGCATTATGAAAGTAACTAAGCTCATTAGTGGCAAGGGAGGGCTTTGCTGTATTAACTGTGATGCTGCAATATCTCAGTCTAATTAGCTCTTTTACTAATTAGATTTAGAGCAATTAAAAGCTTTAAAGACTTCAGGGAAGTTTTGTGAAAGGACTGCAAATTTCAGGTATGTGACTTTTGCTTTTGGAAGGAGCCCCTTGGATCACGCTCACTGCTGTCAGCTGCTGCCTTAGAGGAGCTTCAAATCAATTGCTGAAGGCTGCATGTAGCTGGTCGCTGTTACCACTGCCCTTGTTCTAGGTGTGTAGCTTCTGAAGATCTGCATGTTCTGCAAAGCCTGGCAGCCATTTGGTGCTCAGGAACAAGACATGCACACGTGGTGCTCTCATGCGGAGGGATTGTTTTTTTTTTTCCCCTGGTTTAAAATAAACTATTCTGATTGAAAGCATCTGCCTTTTCTTTTGCATAACAAAAGTGTTTTCCAAAATTAAAGTCTTCTAAAGCGTAAGCCTTTGCAGTTGCCTGCAGAGATATTTATCCAAAACTCAGCAGTTTAAGTTATAAAAATGTGTTGAGTTTAGAAGCTATTGGGATGAAATTTTACTCCTGATCTTTCAGATTCACAGAGAACAGAACCTTTAGCTGATGATCCTGTGGCCCTCCTGTTGTCCTCAGAGGGCTGTAAAATTCTAACTTTGCATTTCTGTCCTGTCATGAATATAGGTTCATCAATGGTTGAACTCAAAATATACATGGAATTGGTTGAATCAGACTAGTTTTAAGTCTAGGTTCAGCAACTTGATAATTCTGAAGCTTTAGTTCTATGAGAGTTGAGCAGAGTGTCTCCCTGGATGGAGATTCCAGCTTTGAGTCTGAATGCTCAGTGTCAGAGCTGTAATTCCTGGCAAGAGATCACATACTCTTCATGCCTTTTTGAGAAGAGTTGGGGTTCTGATTCTGGGGAGAATGGCCTTGGCTATAAAAAAACATACTATTGACAGTTAACATAAATGTTCTTTTTCTCCTCAATTTTCTGAAAGAACCCAGATAAGCATTTCCAATGAATGTGAATCAGAGTAGGATAGTTAATTGTGCTGTTTACTGACCTTCTCAGCTTTGAAGTAACCTTAATAGAATAAATCCTTAATGGATGTGTTTTAGGAATAATTCCTTGGCATTGCAGAACCAATTTTGAGACTTGTGGTGAGAGAGGAGTACTTGCTATCTGCATTGTTACCCAGTTATGCCTGCAAGCCTGATGCTGCTCAGCAAACCAGCTGGGGAAAAAAATAAGAATAGCACTAGACTTCTGGGGCTCTTCTGTCTCCACCTTCTGGAAGCTGAGAGCAAATAATTTAAAATCAGCTTACTGAGTTAATTAACTGGAAAGCAAATGTGTTGCAGGATGTGTGTCTTGACCCTGGTTAAAGTAAATAGTCAGGATTTTGTTTCAGTTATTCCAAAACACCGAGTCTAGGGAGCAAACAATTGGGATGAAATTCTCTTTTTGCCAAATCTGCCTTCTTTTTATCATCTCTACAGAATGTGTCAGACTGAAGTCAGCCAGAAGGTTAACTGTGTATCTGTACTGGGGGCGAAGTTGTAAGAGAATAGAGTAAAACTGTGATGTTCCAGATGACTCCTTCCAGCCACTACATCTGAGTGTTCTTGGCATAGTTTTCAGAGGTGAAGAGCTGGCAATTTCTGAGCAGACTGTCTGGTCCTCCACAGACATCGTGCTGAGGGCTGTGCCTTCAGAGAGAGTGGGCTGTGCCTGATCAGACCTGCAGGTGAGAAAATGTAGCAGGGAAGGAGAGGCATCCAGAGGGCAGTACTGCAGGAAACCACGCTCAGGGCTTGGTCTCCCTCTTGCTTTTCCTTTGGGTGACATTTGCTTTGTGCTGTTCCATACCTGGGGCTCTTTCCTGGCCAGCAGTACTGCAATATGAATCAAATGGTCATCTTGGTTAATCAGAGGTTATTTGGAACTTTAATAGGTCAAATGGCTCTGCAGGCAGAACCATGAGCTGTGAGTGAAGCTTTGTAGCCTGTTGTTGCAGGGTGGTTTTTCAGAATAGGCTTTAGCTGGGAATTTAATTTAAGTCCTCTTCTTCTGTCCCTTTTCAGGTTGCAGCTGCTCCCTGGTGGCTGCCTGTAAAGGGAGCCAACTGGAAGCACCCAGAGGGCCCTGGCTCTAGTATCTCCAACAGGTAAGTCACAGGTGGCCATTCAGTTACAATACACCCCGCTTGTAAATATGCCTGTAGACATGTACCAGGATGGGAGGGGCAAGGAAGGGTTTTCAAGCAGTTACCTGTTTGCTGCTGCTTCAGAAATGTTCCCATCTTCTAGTGTGCTGCATGAAATATTCAGTGGTCACATGGCCAATGATACAGCCATATTTAAAAAGGTCTATAAGCACTTTCCACCCAAGGGAAAAGAGACCACACTGAAATGTGCTTAATGTGTTTTCTATTCATGTTTCTGTGTCATCAGTGAAGCACAGTAAAACTTCAGTGTCTGTGACTTCAAAGCATCCAGTGCAGGGCTTGTGGAGAAGGCTAAATACCTCATGCCTACTCTGAGTCTGTGTTATGTGTCCTCCATCTGAGACCTGGAGGCCTGTCCCTTGTAGTAGAAGACTAAAGAGTTTTGTGCTTCCTAGTGTATTCTGGGTTTGTGGGCTGATTCTTGTGGAAAATCAGTTATGACTTTACCTAGAAGCTCTAAATGCTTTGGAAAGCTGTACTTTCTCTTAACAGCCCATAGTTAGTGCCCTGCTTTGCTAGCAAGACCCCTGAAGCTTCCTGATCCATGTCTTTGTGCAATCACTTTCAGAAGGGGAATGAATGTTATGCCTAGAAAATCAGGACACTTCATTTGTAGCTGCTTTTGTGGATACTGCAGAGCTAGCCCTGGGTTGCATGTGTTGAAGGCCATTGCTCAGTTATCTGTTTTACTGTATGTTTGTGACTCTCTTCTTCTGGGACCTTTTGTATTGCAGCTCTTTCACTGGGCAGATGTCAGTGAAGTTGGCACTGGCTGCCTTAATCAACTAGTTGAAGTTTTAAAACTGCAGTTTGAAATAAAGTCAGGCTACCTAGCCTAGATTTGGTAGATGTTGGCATGTTTTTGAGTCCTCTGAGGACAGGGCTGTGTTAGTGTAACATAATTTGATGACTGAACTGCTTAGTAACAAGTCCGTTGTCAGTTCTCCAAGGGCAATGAAAGAATTATCTGAGGCAAAAATAGAGATAATATCAGGAGGCATTGTTAGGGGAAGACAGAGAAATTTAGGTCACAGTCAGCAGATAAGACCTGGAAACCTGCCATGTGAATCTAGTCTTGTAGCAGTGTGGTGCAACCCCAGCCTAGTACAGCTGCTGGGGAACTTGCCATGTGGAAGTAGCCTGATGGTCCAGGATGGACACACTGGGTTTGTGAAATGAGGCAGGAAAGACAAGTTTATAGGAAGTCCTCTGAATCTCTCTCCTGGACCAGCACCCTCAGCTCTTGAAGTATCTTGGTCTATTGGAGACTTGGGTGGGGAGGATCCTTGTGACAAGAATGACTTGGCATTTTTTTGTCTTTTTCTGGGAAAAGAGACCAGGATTGTAAGGGCAATTCTGGAACCAAACCAAGGAAGGATGGTGGCTTTTGTGTGGACTGTGGACTACTTGAAATGCCCAAAGAAAAATACACTTAAATTTCTGTAGTTCACTGTTTCCTGGGTTGGGTGCTGCAAAAGATGGTGTTAAGAGTAAAAGCCTCTTGCTTATCTCACCTCTTTCAAATCCCCCCCAACTGACAGCACAGAGAGAACCTGCAGCAGAGAGCAGAGCACACAGGGACGTGAAGAGTGTTTGCTGTTAAACTGCAGTGTTCATTTCCCTCTTGGGACTCCTGGTTTCTGGCTGAGATCCTGTTACAGTACCCTAGCAAGGAGCAGTAATGCTGCAGGCTTGTGGAGTCTTCCTGTGGGTCTCTGAGCACCTCCCTTCCCACAGGAGCTGTGTGTCCATAGTTCTTCATTGACTCCTGGGTGCAGGAGGTTTGTGAGGGGAGACCATGAGAAAGCACAACCCACAAATGTCTTTGTTAACTGTAGAGACCTGTTATGTGGAAGTGTGATGAGACAAACAGAAGCTAATTTTTTTCTCATCCTTGTTTTTCTCTGGTGGTTGCACTTCCCTTCCAGCATCTTGCTGTGTCCTTAAGTAGCTCCTTTTTCTGTAAAAGTGATCTGATACCTGGTCCAGTTGTGACTGAACTTCCTTGTGCTCCTTTGTGGCCACCTCTAGAAGAGTTCCACACAGTGCTCGTGCTGTGTGGCTGTGAGATCACCTCATTCTGCTGATGGTCTTGTCCTGTTCATGTTGTTCCCAGGATGGACCATCCAGTTCTTCATGTCTCCTGGAATGATGCTGTGGCCTTCTGCACCTGGGCAGGGAAACGTCTGCCCACCGAGGCTGAGTGGGAGTACAGCTGCCGGGGGGGGCTGGAGAACAGGTGCCTGTCTCAGATGTGTCCTTGGTAAAAGTTTAAAACTGGTGTTTACTGGATAAGGAAGAGGTCTGGGGCGGTTTATTACCCTCAGTGTCTGCTTTTTTGGTGTAGTATGGACACCTGTGGTATGTATAACACTGACTTCCTCTAAACAGGTGCCTTTAGGTAAGTGTATTTCCTTGAATACCTAAATGGGATGTTGTGATCTGAACTCCAATGGGAGGAGGACACAGCCCAAGAGGGGGGAGAGGTGACCAGATGCCAAGGCACAGGATTGCTGCCACTGCAGGAGAGGGAGGAGTGCAGGAGCATAGTGCCCAGGCCAAAAGAGGTGCAGAAGAACTTGAGAAGTAAATAACTCCATCACTGCACAGCAACTGCTGTGGGCCTGGGGAGGAGAGCAAGACCAGGGGAACAGCAGACTCAAGTCTTCTCCATGGTGTGTCCTGGCCTACACACCACACAGGGCAGTGCTGCCTTGCCTTCCTCCATGTCTGAATTGTCCTCCTTGAAAACCTGCTAGATTTTGGTACAAATAGAACTGGAATACAAACAGTTATTCAGGGTAAAGTGGGGAGGGAGGAGGTTTGTGTGGTGTGTCTCAATTCTTTTATTTTTTTTAAAAAAAGCCTTTGCCAACTGTTCTCCTGTGTCTGTTTAACAGACTTTTCCCATGGGGCAACAAGCTGCAGCCAAAAGGTCACCATTATGCCAACATCTGGCAGGGAGTGTTCCCAACTAATAACAGTGCAGAAGATGGATACAAGGGAACTGCCCCTGTAAGTGTCTTAGAGTGAATTCATCCCATGAACATTAACTTTGTCTTCTTAGAATGGAGGCCTGTGCTCAGCACAATGAGCTATGGCTGTTTTCCATTCCTATACTCTCTCACCTTTCAAGTTACCATATAGTTCACTGCAGGTTTGAGTATTACCAGGGGACACTTCTTAAAAGCTAATTGAAAAGTAAAGATTACTTTCATTTTAACTTCTAGTTCCTCTCAGACTGACCTCTTTTCCCACTTTGCAGTCAGTTCCTACTCAGATGCTGAAATACTTTCTGCCTGCACTTCTGGCATTGCAGTTTTTAACTCTCATTTTTGAGTGGTTGATCCTGAGGCGTGAAAATCATGCAATAGTTTAAAAGAAATGAAACTTCCCTTCTTGGAAAGCTTGAGTCTGTTTGGTGTGGCAAACCATGGAGTGGGATGTTAAAAGCAATCAAGAATGTGAATGAGTTATTAAATGGTAATAAAATTTAAAATGTTTCAGTAGTTTCAGAAGTCCTCATATGGATGAGTTGACAGCCAATCTTGCTTTTCTTTGATGGGAAGAGGAATTTGGAAGCTGTGAGTATGGGTCTGGAGGTCAGGTCACTGATGCTGTGTGCAGATCTGTGGGTCAGTGCCCCTCTTGAAAGGATCAGTCTCCAAAGCCAGTGAGGGGATGCTGTGGGCCATAGTGGAACGTGGTGCTCAGAACACTGAGTTCATTCTGTTTTATTTCAATGAAGAATTTAAGTGTTACAGTTTTGCACTAATAACTTGGTGCCTGCTTTTGGAATGTGAAGGCAGACACTCCTAGGAAAGACAAATGCAGCTTCAGCAGACTGGTCTTCAGGATTAAAAACCTGATTTCAAGTTGAGTGGTTTACAGAGCTGGCCCTTGTGTTCCATCTTGTGTTCAGGTCACTGCCTTTCCTCCCAATGGATATGGCTTGTACAACATTGTGGGAAATGCCTGGGAATGGACCTCTGACTGGTGGGCTGTCCTTCATTCAGCAGATGAAGTTCACAACCCTGTAAGTATTTGATTAGCATCACAGGAAGGCCTGAATTCCCTCTTGTTACTCTGACCTGGGTGCTGTTTGAGAAGCTGCTGTTCTTTGCTCCTGCCTGCTGTGCCTGGGGTGGGTGGGCTGTGTTCTGGTGCGTTGGGAAGTACCACACCACAGGTCATCACCCTGGAGTTGTGCTGTAGTGCAGTTCTATTTGATTTCTGTTGAACAGGCCTCCACAACTGGTTAGCAGTTATACTTCCAAACTGGTGCCATTATACATAAATCAAGAATTTGCCAATCCAGTGGAATTTAAAGAACAAGGATTTTGTTCCTTTGTGTTGCTATAAGCTGCATTTGTTGCCTCCTCAAGTAGAGAGCAAACCATCAGGAGTTATCTTTGTGGCTTCTACCAGCTTGTTCAAAACTCAGCATGTAATACAGCTGAAGTTGATGGGGAGAAGTAGCTTATCAGGCTTCAAAAGGTTAATCTCTGCCTTCCTTTGTGGCAGGCAGAGAAAGAGGTCCTGCAGGGCAAGCTCTTTATGTGGGGTTTCTCATGCAGTATCTCAGCAGATTTGAGTTCTAGTGTTACATCTCCTTGTCATTTATCCAGGAAGACTAAATCTGACCAGTGCAGTGCTCTGTTCTCAGAGCTTGTTTTGTTCAGACAGAGTTATCTATGAAGAGAAAACCAATTAAACCTGACAGGGCAGGAGCTCTCCCTTTGCTGCAGGATTTGAGTGTCCTCATGCTGTGGTTTCTCAGGGTGTGTAGCCTTTCTGTGGTGTGCTGGGCAGAACTGGAGGCCTTTCTGGGAAGTCAGCAA
Organism: Chaetura pelagica; assembly: GCF_000747805.2. Taxonomy (NCBI): domain Eukaryota; kingdom Metazoa; phylum Chordata; class Aves; order Apodiformes; family Apodidae; genus Chaetura; species Chaetura pelagica. Next base: position 1,065,388 of record NW_009954216.1, on the reverse strand, counting down.
CTGGAAGTGACTTTGTGGAATTCTTAACCTTGTTTTGCTGTCTGTATGTAGCAGATGATGACATCTTGCTTTTTGTCCAAGAAGATGTGTCTGGCAAGAGCAACTAGGCTCACCTTGGGGTCTAGATTGCCCCAGATGTGTTAGCAGTTCCATCACAGGTGGAGCATGTAGAGACTTCCTAACCCACATCCATCATCTGATTCTTTTTTTCCTTGTTTGATTTGAAATAGGAGGGGCTAGTGTCTCATAGATGGACTATGTCTCTCAGACAGTCTCAGTGCCCTCCTTTTCCTGTGGGACGTGGGCTGTGTTGTACATTCCTTGCATGCTGCACACAATGATATGATGTGATTTGAATATGTCACAGTAGCCAGAGTTTTCTGCCAGTTTCTGTAATGCAGCACCAGTGGAAAGCTGCATGGCTTGTGTCTTGAGTGCATAAACACACCTGTCATCTTGCAGCACTGACTCAGGGCTTGCACACACCTACAGCTGAAATTCATATGGAACTCACACCATCCACACTCATTCTTCAGATGTATTTATTTTTTTCCTGTTTGCATGCTGGTTGATTAGGAAAGAAACATCTGCTGTCTTGCAGTTCTGCTTCCATTTGGGTGAGTGTTTTATACACAAGGATAATTTTTTTTCTGCTACCTTATGAATGGAAGCAATGTCAATGGACGAGCAGTGTTTCTAAAGATGAAGTGTTGAGGGTCTTGCAGGATGTAAACTTGGGTGAAAGGGAGGAAAAAGGAACTAACAGACTGCTGTGTCAGAGTGAGTATTGCTTTGATTGCAGCCTGGTCAGTCAGGGGAGGAGGAGGTGAGCAAGGCTGGGTGCTCTGACCCATGGGGTGCTCCCTCACCATGGGTTGTACCAGGGACACTTGTGCTTTACCCCTCTCAGGACCTTCACCTCAGTGCCTGGGCCCAGTGATCTGCACATGCTGCCTTCATGGGGAGAGGGGAAGCACCCCTTGCTGTCCTGTACCCTTTGAGACAAACAGCAACTGTGTCCCCAGGGAAGAGCAGAGGGCTGGCAGCATATTGCAGCTGCCCCTGGTCTTGTTTGGCTCTGACAGCTCCTCCAGTTCTGGCTGCTTTTTGTACAGAAGCCTCTGGGGCAGGGAACAGGGCACAGCTCTCCCCAAGGCTTCTTGCCTAGCAACACTGGGAGGCAAAAATAGAGTAACTAGGCTGAGTCTGGAGAATAAAACCAGTGTTGGTGCTGTGCATGGATAGGACTTGAAAGAGACAGATCTTGGGTCTGTTGCACCTAGGTATGTTCTAGAGGTTTTTGTTTGGTTTTGCTTGTAGAGTAGCATAAGGCAATGTGCATTATTTGTTTAAACAGAGCTCTCTCAAGGGCTCTTTGTCATCACTGGAGAAATCTTAGAGCTTGTTTTTCATGTAAGATGACTGGCTTTTGTAGGTGAAAGGTGTGAAACAACTAATTTATGTGCAAGTTTTAACTGAAAGAACCTCCAGTAGTCTTCATCCCAGCTGTAGCTTTCAGCTAACCCATTCCCCACCATCAGTGCTAGGTAACTTCATTTTATTCTGTGTAATAAAACCAGATTTCTTTGCCCCTCTCAGCT
>NW_009954216.1:1051396-1063568 GCF_000747805.2 Chaetura pelagica | reverse complement strand
TGTCCATGCTACACAAAATCCAGCCAGCTAGAATGGTGTATTTTGTTGAATTACTGCTACTGTGGTATGATGCTGGGGAAAAAAAGAATCCTTTTGCTTAAGTGATGCACCTTCATTGCAGTGACTTATTTAAATGAGATCTTTGTGTCTGTAATGTCAGTCCAGCAAGTGCTTTAGTGTTGAATCAGTGTGGTGGTGAGAAAAATGTTTTGTGGCTTCTGCTCTGTTAAACTTCAGTAGCTGTGAGTTTGCTTGGGTTTTTTAGTTCAGCACAAATGTCTTGCAGACATTTCAGAAAGTATTTAAAAATTGGGTGTTAACAACAATGCTTTTAGGTTTTTTCAGTTGGAAACTAATTGTCAGAATCTAATGGCTGAGGCAGAGCTTTCAAAGTGAGTGTCAGTGGGTTTTTCTGGTGAAATGGATAAAGAAACTGAATCTCATAATGTGAAAAGATGTCCCAAAATAGCCAGGCTGCAGTATCTTCTGAGACATTAAAAATGATTAGCACCAGATCTATCAGAGCCAATCTCTTAAGTCTCTCCAGAGTACAAGTCAGTGTAACCTATATATAGGATGTCTTCTTTCTGCCTAGAAGACTGAGGAATTCTTCTAGAGGGTCAGAGCTTAGTGAAAGTTTTTTTAACATTTTTTAGTTTAAAATCTAGAGGTCTTCAGAGCAGTTTTTTAGTACTGGAGAGATTTTTGGGTATACTGTGAATTGGTTACACAGATTCATTCCCCCCACCACTGATCAGCTTGTGTTCACAAGTAATTACCAAGAGCAAAAATAAACTGGGACACCTTAAAGTGCTTTGAGTTGTTTGCTACTTTCTAAAGCATTAGGTTTAAATGATGCTTGAACAACAGAACAAACATTGTTCTTCCTCATCTTTTCCAGGCATAGAACCTGTGCCAGGTAAGCACTGAAGCCAAAGAAACAGAGCTGAAAGCTTTTTATGCAGCTCAAGAGGTGTCTAGAGTGCAAAGCCTGGGGCTGTGTCCTTGCAGTTCCAAGGCAGGAAGTGCCAGGAGCACGGGATGCTCTCAGCAGTAGTGAGGTTTGGGGCTGCAGCCAGAACTTCCAAGTTGGTGGCATTGAAAGCTGTCATGATGTCTTCTGGATGTAACTCCTCAGAGCAGAGTGTAATATAACTAGGCATTGGTTTGTACAGAGCTTTCTTTAAGAACTTAATTAGACATTTCTACAACTAAGTCTCAACTATTTTACTCCAGACATTTATTTCTACAGCAGTAGTGGCTTGTTCAAAGCATAAGGAGTGGGTGACCCTTAGTTTGTGTTCTAATTCTCATCAGCTTGTGTAGTGAGCTGCAAATGGCTCTGCTCATTTTTCCCTTGAGCAAATGAAAGTCTCCCTGTTTTTTCTTATGAGTGGAAAAAATCCACAGCTAAGATGAACCCATAAAAAAGGAAGCACCAGGATTTGTTTTTGTATGTGTGAGATCAATTAAACCTCAATCCCTTTATGGAGCTGGTTTAATTGTGGTGACTTCTGACTTGGGACTTTTTCTATACAGTGCAGAGTTTCTTATAACCTGCAGTTCTCTGCTGGAAAACTGATTTAACTGAAACCAGAGTGGCTGAGTAGCTGACTGTGCATAGAAAATTATGATGCAACTTCAGAAAGCATTTGTTTGATGTAAGGGAAGAAATACAACTTAATTTGAAAAAAAGGGCAAAGCTTCTGTGATGTTTTAATAACGCTTTAAATAATAATCCTACTTATAAGCTTTGGTAATGGAATGCACAACCACTTTGTAATTATGCAATCAGACTATAATATGTCTGTTACAACATTCTACTACAAAACAACCTTGTCAATATACATTAAATTCTGTTCTTTAATTCTGGGATTGGAGTCTGGGCAGCTCTGGCTCTGCACACCCAGCAAATGTTCTCCCACTGCAGTCCCAGGTGCTGCTCTTCTCCAGATAATGGCACAAACCAATATTGTTTGATGGAAGGAAGAATTGTGTGTTTTAATCAAATATGACCTCAATTGCCATGCTCTGATTAGTTTTTATTGTGGGAAAGCAGGATCAAAGCAGGTTTCCTTTATCTGTAAGGAAGGTACAATCATAAGCAAATACTAACATTGCAGGCTTTCTCCTTTTTTTATTTATGAGGACTGTGGTGTGGCCAAAGCTGGTGTGTGCACACTGTGCTTCACCAGGTGTGTGAAGTACCTGCATGGTTCTGGAAGAGCTGTTGGCTGGGGCAATCTTGGCTTTTCAGGATGCCACACTGGGCAGGTCTGTGGAGTTCTGTGGAAGACACAGCAGTGAAGTTTTGGGGGGTTGGTTGGTTTTTTTTCAGTGGTTTCTAAGCAGCCAGTGCTCGGACAGGAGCGAGGTTGCTGTTCTCCATCTGCAAGGGCTGCTGATGCTCTTGGTGACACTGGGGAAAGCTGAAGCAAATGGTGTGGGTGGGAGAGACACCTCCCAGAGAAAAGGACTCTGACCAGAGACGATATCAACTGAGTTGGACTTCTGCATCCAGCTTCTTGTGCTTGGGATTTTGTACCTGGGGAAGTGTCTGGGCACAGCTATGGGGAAATCTGGTTACCCAACTTTCTTTTATTATTTCCTCTGCTAAACTGTAGAGCAAGACAGGGAAATGTTCACAGCAAGAGACTTAAACATGGCCCATAGACAGCTGTCAAACAGGCTGTGATTCCTTCTCCAACTATTGTCTAGTTGTTTTCTGCTTTTCCAAGAACTTTGCCAGTTGCTTTATGATAAAATCACTGAAGGTAAATAATTTAAATGTTTTGCAATAGAACAGATTAATGGAGAGCAAGCATCAGAGAGCACTGCATCAGAGTTTTGCAGGTGATAAATTGTTCCAGTGCTGTAGTCCTGTTCAGAGGCTGAGGGGGTTCAGTTTAGGTTGGCTTTTTGTTACCAAATCATCTTGGATGTTCAGTTTTTGTCTGGTAGAAAGTATTTGTGACTAATAAAAAGGAGCTTCACATGCTTCTTCAGTGTATGTTATCCCTGTGTAATTGTTGAAACATATGACAGTCTTCTGGTTGGACAGTAAATCTCCTCATCCTGAATTATCATGCTTCTTTTAGCTTATAAAAGTTACTTTGGATCTAGTAGCAAACATTGCTGCCTTGTATTTGCATTACAACGTTTAATGGGAAATCCCACTCCAACAGCTCCATTGTTCTCTGTTTTGTTTTGTTCCCACGTAGCTTTTATTTAGGTCAGTTTTATTCTGGCTGCCTTTCTCCTGGCTTCCCTTAAAATGAGATTAACAGGCTGCTGGAGTTGATTGTGCTTGTTAGGGGCTTAGGGGCTCCCTGTGTCTACAGGCAAGTTCTGTGGAGACAATTTCCAGACTGGAAATGGAGTGATCCTGTCCTGTGGAGGAGCAGGCACTGCCTCTGGGTGTGGTTTCCCTGGAGTATTTGCAGGGTATCAGATACAGGAGTAAGCAAATGAATTCATTTAGCCTATCTCATGTCTAATTTCACAGTAAATGTGAAACTGCTGAAGTTTCAGTGTGGGGTGAGCTTTGGATAGGAGGACCTCAAAGCAGTCAGACTTGGTGGATGCAGCCAATGCTTTCTGTAGCATCAACTTTCAGGGTTTTCTTACAGTTCCTGTGCTTTATATTGTATGTTCCAAATAATTGTCCTGTGTTGACTCTTCTAGAACCAGGGCAGTGTGGTGACCAGGTGCAACCAAACTGGTCAGATCAGTGGGTGCCGAGGGGGGGAAAGCAGGAGAGAGTTGTCATTCCCTGTGAAATCCCCTCTTTAGGAACCTGCCTCTTCACACAAAATGATTCCTGGGTTCAGGGGTTACTCCTGAAGCCAGATTTTTCTTTGCTAACTGCATTTATATTGGTCGAGGTGTTGTTCTTAAGGCTTTGCAGAAAGCACAGCTCCCCTCAGGTCTTTCCAGGCTAAATGTCTGGGCCAGGGGAGACGAAGTCACTGGCAGAAACTTCTTTGCAGTTTTCTGTGTTTAACCTATCATGGTACTTTTTAAATGTTTGGGTTTTTTTGTTGTTGGGAGTTAGTTTGTATCCTTTGCACAGTTTAGTTTGTAGCAATGAATTCTTTTCCCCTCACTGCTAAAACCTGAGCTGATGACTCTCTTATGACCTGTATTTGTTGATCAAGGTAGTGAATGCTCTTAGCAGAAGATGCAGGGGTTTGGTGAACATTGTGACTCTTTCTTTTTTTCTTCCTGTATTCCACAAATTCTTCTGGTAAGGTTTTGTCTAGAAATATAGACTTGATTTGTACACCCCAGCAACCAGTGAAGAGACAACAGTTTGTACCTCGAGTGAAATGAAAATTCTTTGTTGGAAGCTTGTGCATGATAAGAAAGTGGTTTTTGCTGCACACTAGTGTGATGTACAGAAACATATGCAAGTCTTACAACTGTGAGAGGATTCTTACTGGCAGGACTAACTTCTAGGCTGGGCTTGCCAGTTGACCAATAAAGCACAATTTATTTGCTCGATCTTGTTTGTCTCTTCTATAAGATGGATATTCTTGTGGCTCCTTCCTAAAAGGAGTCTCATGCACTTGGAGTGTAGAAAGCATGTCAGAAGACTTGGCAGCCCCAGCAGGAACATGAGGTAGAGCAGGAGTCTCTAAGGGGTAGATGAGTGCAGCAGTAACCTTGCTTGCTGGGAGGAATGAAGTGAGGAATTGCTTGCCTGGGTAATAAACAGGCATCCAAGCAAGCAAGAGTGTGTTATCAAGGAAGCCCAGCTTTTCACTTGAACTATTAGGCCATGTTTTGGAGTTGGAGTTGAAAAAGAATAGTGAAATAACCTTGTTAAATCAATTCTAGGGCCAATTTTGTAAGCACTTCAAGTAAATCACATACACTGAAAATGTGCACACAATTACATTTGTTGCTGTTAAGTGCAGTGCTTTCTGCAGACCTCTTTAGCTGTCATGATCCCACATTACAGCAAATTTAGGGCACAGTGACTGGGAAATGATACAGAATGTCTTCCTACGTAGTCACCAACTTGTGTTTCAGACTGGATCTTGGACTGGAAAGAGAATAAGCACCAAACATGGGGCACTGCAGACCCTTATCACAGCTGGTCTCCAAGCAGTGTATCTGCATCTAGGGAAGTGGAGGTTCTCTGAATTCCTTTTGGAGGCTCATGGGTTTCTAAGTGTTTGTCTCATAGCTGTGGAACTGAGAATCAGTTTCCATTACACCTGGAGGTCAGTGTGTGACATTCCTCATGTCTCCTTAGGACATGTCTGAATTTACAGACTTTTCCAAGCTCATCACTCAAGATTGCCACTCTGCTCTTTACAGCCTTTTACCAGATGCTCTCCAGAAACAGGCACTCTTAGCCAGTGGCAGCAACTTGGATGTTAAATATTTGCAGCAGTGGGGAGGGAGACAATTGCTCTCACCTGTCTGCAAGTCTTTTACAACATAACTATTTCAAGCTTTCTGGTTCAGACAGAGTTGAAATTTACTTACTTTGAATATTTATGGCTGCTCCTTCTCCATCTTCCTGTTCTTGCAGCATTTTGCCTTTCCCCTGTCATTGGCAGTTGTTATTCCTTGAATGCCAACATGTTCTCTTCTCCACAGAAAGGACCCTCATCAGGGACAGACAGAGTGAAGAAGGGTGGATCCTACATGTGCCATAAGGTAATGTGAACAGGCCTGCAGGGTTTCCATATTGACCCTTCCTCAGAAAGTACCTGACTTGACAAGGAAATGATCTTCTGACAGTTTCCTGGCAGCCTGGGTGCTTGTTAAGGGGTTTCATGCAATTTAGGGAAGAGCAATACCTAATGGCCTTAAGGAATTACTTTTTATTAGCTTGGAATAAAAGCAAACAAAGAAATTACTGGAGCCAGTATGTTTTTAGATATAGAAGTTCAAGGTGATGTTTGTTTCTAATGCTGTATTTATTATAGTGCTTGGGTGGCACTTGTCAGAGCAGAAAGCATGAATGTGACTGTTGTAGTTTCAGAATGACCGGAAAGGGTACCAGGTGCTTGCTGGAGGATTGCTGGGAGAGGAGTGTTTTAGCTAAGCTGACAGCAGACTTGAAAGTCTTTCTGCATTGAAACAAAGCAATAGTTGTTCATGACACAAATCATGTTTTAAACTCTCTTCATACAGCATTGGAAACAATGCTCATTGTGGATCTCCTTTCTCATTAAAGCTGCCCTGTTCTTTTTCCCTTTCAAAGCCTGCAGCTGGCAAATGATTGTCATAATTAGATTACGTTTTCTACACTGAGATCCCATTTTCTACACTGATTTCTTTCTTAGGTGAAATCAATGTCAGATGTTAATTAGCAGTTTTGATTAAATTAACACTGGAATAGATCCTTCTACAGTGATGAATAACGTGACCCATTTTAAAGGCTTGTGAAGATTCTAGTCTGTCCTAATCTTTTTTTGTAGGTGATAAAACTAGGCTGTGTATCAAGATGACAAACCCCACTGAACACTATCAGTACAAGGGCTTCTTCTTTGGTGCCTACAAATCTATTCAGACTAATCTGTTCTGCTTCTGTTCCACCTCTGAGGTGACACAGGCTAAAGTTTGCACCTTTTCACTTGTACACTTTTATTTTCCAAATAGTTCAGGGGCTAAGTCCTGTGCTGTGCTTTTAAGGGGTAGGGTAGAGCTCTTTGGTGAGAGAGGGCAGCAGCTCCTTTCTGGCTCTGCTATCCCAGAGCAGGTGAGGAGCTGCTGTTGGAACCTTCTTAGGTGGAGATCCTGTTCACTCCTGGAGATCACCATCAGTGACCTGCTGCTTCTGCTGGGGTGGCTGGTTCACAGGGCTGTTCCCTTGATGACAGCCCTCACAGTTGTACCAACTGGACTGTTTAGTAGCTGTGTCCAAACTCCTGAAGGGGAGTTTTAAGATGCTTTCCCTTCCTTTGAGGAGCAGCAGAATGGTCACCCCAGCTTTGTCCCAGCACAGGGTGTGTGATGCTCATGTCATCAGACACTTTGCCATTCAAATGACCTTTTTTCCTTTTATTTCTATTTTCTAGCATGGTGAGGTTGATCTCACGGTGAGGTTGAGCTGAGTACCAGCTCATTGATCTGACAATATTTGAAATGCTGTGCCCTATTAACCTACCAAGCTCCTGCCTCAGGAAGCCCAAGCTGTACTCTGAAGTTCTCTTCTCTCTTGGCAGTCCTACTGCTACAGGTACCGCTGTGCAGCCCGCAGCCAGAACACTCCTGACAGCTCTGCCTCCAACCTGGGCTTCCGCTGCGCCGCGGACACCGCCTGAGGGGCTGCATCCCACCCAAGGAGGGACACAGCTGTGCAGTGGCACTTGATGATGGCACAGAAGAGAGAAATCTAGTACTTGAACTGCCTGCCTGGGGGAAAGAATTCAACATTCCTCAGAACTGCTCAAAGAACTTTCCTGTATTTCTCTCTGGGGAAGCTGGCCTGGGCTTTGATCCTGACCAAACGTTTTCTCAGGGAGTTCCGTTGGTTTTAGCAAGAGCATCCTGGAGCCAGTGAGCCCAAAAATGAGCAGAAACATGCCAATTGCTTTTTAAAAGGTTGATGAATAGCTCCTTTAGAAAAGATCTTGGTTTTATTTATGTATAGCTGGAATTTCTACACTTGAATCTAATAAACCAGGACTTTACCAACTTCTAGACAGCTTTAAAGGAAGTTGAAGGACAGACAAGGACTGGAGGACAGACAGCTGCAGTTTGTGTAGCCCTTGTGTTACATTCCTGTTGCAGTGAAAATCAGGTCCTGAAATGTGCTGCTTCTGCTGAGATACTTGCTTATCTTTAGAAAGTGCCTTCTGCAACTGAGGGATGATAATCCTCAGGTGATGATTAAAAATGTTGTACATATTTGAATAAAAATGCAAGGATTTCTTTATGCTGAGGACTCCTATCCATGGAAGAACACTGGTGGCTTCCTTTGTCCTGCACATGGGGTAGGCTTACTTTGGGGACTTGACAGTTGCAAAAATGGCATTGTTAGAAACAGAAGCTAACAAATGATTACACACAAATAAAAGACCATTGAAGTGAGATCAGAGGTAACTCTGAGCCCTAAAGCCTAGTAAGGTAAATTTTGAAACTTTTTCTTTAAAAAGAAAAAAAGAAATCCCTCTTAAAAGGAGAGCAATTTTAGCGAGCTGGAAAGGAAATAGGAATAATGACAGCTCCCTCATTTTGGAATCCACATGTATTTCAAGCCTTTCACCAAGTGTTTTGCACTGTCACTCATACCAGAGCACAGTATCTGGTAATTTCTGTGCCAGGCTGTGGGCAGCAGCTGGGCCTGAAGGGTAGGATTGCATGGGGACAGAAGGCTGGGTTGTGCTCTCTGGTTTAAGGCTTGTGATGCAAGGACTAGATATGGCTCATGGTGTTTGGGAGGTTCTGTTTGGGGCTATTTTTTTTTTTTTAAATCTATACTTCCTTAACTACTCAAAATCATGCCAAGTACCTATTCATAACAGGAAGGTAAGAAACAGTGCTGTCATCTTGAAAACCCATCTAATCTAGAGGAATAGGAATACAGGTGGTATAAAACTAGTCCTGAATCTTTTCCAGGATGGAGAGAGGAAGTCGACTGGATCCTCCACTCCCAGCCCTTCAGTCCTGCAAGCTGAAGGTGGCTGGCCAGATGCCTTGAGGGGAAGAAAACCAGATAAGCCTTTAAGTAGGAGAGGAGAACTTGCAACCTGAACTGTGCTCTGTTATCTAGTGCAGGGTGCATTCTGGGTTACTGGGCCTGGAGAGCTCTTCTGCAGAAGCAGGGACCCTTCATCAGGCCAGGAATAAAGGTAATGACCATGCAGCTTGTTCCCTACTGCTGACAAGCTGCTAAAATCCTCTGGAAACTTTCTGTGCTGGTACGAATGACACTTAATCATTAACCCCTGGTGATATTTGTCTTAAATTGAAACCACAGCCATAGGTAAAGCTCACCAGTTCTTCATAGCAGAAGCACGAAGATACATAGTAAATAGGGAACAACTAATGCTGAAACTTACCAAGGAAGAACAGGTAAACACAAAGTGCATGTAAACACAGTAAGATTTTGTTTAGCAAATGGCAAAATATCAGCAAAATATCTCTTATCCCATGTCAGTATCAGGTTAATCTTTCAGGTCCAAAGCAAAGTTCTCTTTTATTAAAAAAAAAAGTGGCCAATGGCCTGCATCACCCCGAGATGTGCTGCCTTGTGTATGTTACATCCAAGGTCATCAAACAGCACAGGAATAACCCAGGGTTTGTGCCACTGGCACATTGTGGCATTGTTGTAAAAAGCAGCAGTGCATCTTATCTGTCACTTATCAAAGGTGGGGGAAATCCAAAACAAGCTTGTTTGAAGCTTTCTTGATTTAGTGGTTGTAGCAAGGAAGGGATGTGCAGTCAGTTGCAGCACATGCCCCATCCAACAGGCTCCCTGGTGGGTCCCTGCTGTAAGGAGATGCTCAGCAAAGCTGCACATGTTGGGTCTGTGCAAGAATGGTGAGAAGAGACACTGACCTCTCTCTGTTGGGAAAGGACAGGCCTTGTTTAACACTGCCTGGCTCTGGAGAACAGTGAACAGAGACCAGCTTGTAGCTGAAAGGAACACTCAGGGCTAGGCCAACTGTTCAACAATGTAAAAAGTCAAGTCTGGTGTTCAGATGTGCTGTTCTGTTTCCTCCTTCAATCCCTCTCAGCAGTTGGAACAGCAGCAGGATACTGCTCTAGACTGCAGGGTCTGAATTTGCCTGAGTGTGCAATGACTGTGCTGGAAAGTACCATGGATGTGTTGCTTGCTGTTATTGCCAATGTCTAATTAGATGAGCCTTAAGATAGGTGTAATTTTTTTTTAAAAAAAGATGATTGTACTTCTCAGAGACTGCAGGTCTGTTTACACCAGCTAAATGGTGATAAAACTGAACTAGTCACTGAAAATCAGATTTTGGTGTGAAGCTAGATGTGACTGGGGATGGAAAACAGTGGGGGATGAAGCACTCAGGCTGATCCTTCTCAACAAGTTTTTTACATACATAATAATTACGTTTTTGTGGAGAGAAAAAAAATAGAGCAAGTAATAAAACAAATATAATTTATTTTAATAGGATTTAAGAAACCTGATGTCCTCACAAATACCAATGTTCCTTGTTGTCATTCTCTTGTGTAACTTTCAGTGACACTTCTCCCTGTTACCACATGTCCTTTCTGTGTACCAATGTTCAAGTTCATTCTTTCTGAAAGGTACAGACTGAGAGCTGCTTTACCATCCAGCAACTTGGCAGAGGAAAACCAGAAAAAAATCACCATTCCTGGCTTGGTAGTGGATTTTGGAATATCCTGAAGCTCCAGTGCTCACTTCTATCATACCATCCACCTTGAAAACTGTCTCTAGGAAGTTGCATGAAGTTATTCTTACAATCTTGTCTTCTAGATGTTTCTCAGAACCACACATGCTTCCTTGGTGGAATCAGTTTTATTTAATGGCACTTTAACTACTAGGGAAAATGATAGTTGTTAGGTATGCTTAGGAACTGAAAGGCTATAGAGAGCTCCCTGAGCAAGTGTCCAGTGAGGAAAAGAGGGAGCTGTCCCAAGGTAAGAAGGAAGCACATGTGGGGGAACCACAGTAGCAAGGTTTTCTCAGTCTGCTATCTTCCTCTGAAGAGTTTTGTTCTCTGTTACTTATTGGTAAATTATGGAATCTTCCAGAATAATCAAATGACAGTTCCTCTCCAGCAGAAATATCAGTGGCTGCAAAAAGTGCCAGTTTAGGCACCATTGAGTCAACTCGAACTGGCACCATAAATAAATTTGGCTCACAAGAATGATTCAGGAACCTGCCCACGTTACCAATGTAGGTTGGGTCAACAAATGTCTCCATTATCTCACCACTGTGCAGGTGCTCCCTCACTGCTATGATGTAGTTGGAATCCTGTGGTGTCTGGGCCTGAGTTCTTCTCCGTGCCTCCTGAAAGCCTAGAACTTCACCAGCATACTCACAAACAAATCTTCCTTGAGCTATGAATTCCAGAGTACGAAGACCCCACCCTTTCTTCTCAGTCTGGAAAACCTCCAGCCTGAACTGCAGGCCCCTCTGCACAACCCTGTTCTGACAGGAGTCCTGACACTGGCACAGGGTGTTGCACTCGAAGACGGGCCGGGAGTACCCCTGCTCTGTGCCTGTAGGCCTGAGGCACAAGCTGCTGTAGTTCTCACCATGGGCAAGACAGGAGCACACCTGAGCCACGCAGGAGCTGCTGCGACAAGAACATCCTGGAAAGGTGATCTCAGTGGGGTCAATGCTGCCATCTGCTCCAGCCACGTTGTCTGGGCTGTACTGCAAAAAGAACAAGAGTCAGATTCTTGTCACGTCCAATGCTGCTTTCCAGAGGCTCTTGAGTTTTTAAGATGTCCAGGTCTGGTAATGATTGATCTCTGAGCTGAACTCACAAACACTTCATTTTCCTGCAAACTTCTAACTAGAAGTCTCTTTCTTTTCTAAAACGTTGTAAATAATGCAACTCAGATATCCTATACAGACTGAAAAAGAACTGACAGTCTGTGTTGATTTTCTTAGCTGCAAAAACATGCCAGCTGATTGGATCTAGTTTAGTAGAGAAGATTTTAATTTATAGAAATAATATCTTTCAAGTAATTTTCCCCCTTCAAAATGCTTGATAAGCTACTTAGGTGCTTAGTCTATAGTGATTTGAAGCCACAAACCTTCAAATGTCCATTTTTATTAAAAATGAAGATACTTTATCTCTTCAACAAGTTGTATTCCAACCTGTTCCTTCTAATTCTAAGTGATGAGGGTGTTACACTAGCACAGCTCTATAGTTAGACAAATGCTGGACCTAATTACTCTCTCACCAGGGTAACATGTGAGAGCATTTCCTTCACCCTAACTCCCGTCTGTGGGAACAGATGTGCTCACATTCCAGCAACCTAAGCTGACAACCACATTCTCAAAATTACACTAATGCCCCCAGCGGGTGAATGATTATAGAACCACGGACCGTCGCAGAAAAGCAGCTGATGGAAACTTCGCTGCACTGAAAATGAAAACATAAACCCAGCCACGCGTGTATTTTTACTTGCTGCTCCCCAAGAGGCCCTCCCGTCACTGAAGCCAACTCAAGTTGTGCCTCCAGAAAACGCCTGGGGCGGG
>NW_009954216.1:1031121-1034402 GCF_000747805.2 Chaetura pelagica | reverse complement strand
TGCTGAACCTCTCTGCTGGCTAATGGCTGACCTTTGAAGCACATTGCAAGTTACCAGGAATATTCAACAGTCATTTTTAAGATAGTGTTACTGACAGACCATCTACAGTAAAGATTTATAGACAAGAGATTCTATCAAGTTTACCTGCAAAAAGTTGGAGTACCTCAAGGAGTACAGCTCTTCAGCAATCAGTGACATCCCACCTGCTGCTGATGTTGTTCCAGACAAGCTACTCTACTCATCAAAAGTACTATATGATTTAATAATTATAAAAGAGGAATCTACTTTGTACTAACATACTTATTTTAATTAGAGGTCATAACCCACTTTTTGCTGTATTTTTTTGTCACCAATATTAATTATTTCATGATGAACCCAGCAGCACCAGCTTTGAAGGCAATCAGGTACAGAGTCAAAGGTGAAGTGTGGGGCAGGATCCAAAAATCATCAAAACTGAATAAACTAAACTGTAAAAATTGTGGCTTTAAGTGTACACCACTTGTTAGACTTCAAAGAATATTTTTAATTTTCTTCATGATTGAAAAAATGGTGCCTAATTAATGAGAAGCACATAAAGCTAAGACTACTAGTAAAGTCAGAGAGAATAATTGCTGCTATTATCAGGAAATCAGCATAATATTTTCTGGAGTTTATTCAGTCATTAAGTCCTCAGCCAAAGACACACCCCTTTGGTCACAACCAACCCAAACAAACAGGCGACACACCACAAAAAAAGAAATGAACAAAATGCAATACAGAGACATGATGGACACAGGTTTTATCTTTGACAGTTAACTGAAACTAGGCAGGAGAGCTGGCAAGGACAGAAATTATCAGCTCCTGGGTCTTTAAGCAGTGGCAGGCATAGGAACTAACAACACTGGTCCTAAACCAGAGTTTTCATGGGCACATTCCCCTTTAGATTCACAGAGGGCCCAACCCAGAGCTTTTCTGCACAACACTGCTGTCTGTGCAGTGAAATGTTTGGACAAGCACTGAAATTTGTAATTTAACTATTAATGAGTAATATTATTCCTATAGGGGGTTACCCTGTGTTGAAATGAGAAACTTGGAGGAAGGAAATTTTCCAGGTAGGATTGGATTTTCCCCAGTGTTTGTATCTTCAAATGATCAGGCAGAAAACAGGGCTCCCTAGGATACATTCAGCACCACTCAGAGAATTATCTTTGAACAACACACACATACATAGCTCTACACTTTCACTACACAAATCCTACACCTAATCATTAGTTAAGTGAACCAAACTTTAAACTTCATATGATTACTGTACAGAAAGTTCACTGAAAAGTGACTTCTCTCTCCTTTGCTGTAGCTCATCAGAAAGTTGCAGTGTTAGGCACCACAGAGCTGCCCTGAGCTGCAGGGAGGGCAGTGCTGAGCTTTACAGATCAGCCACCCAGTTGATTTAATGCACTCAAGTGCAAACAAACAAGTAGGATTCTGGTTTTGCAGATTTAAGTCTTTGAGCAATGCCTGTGCCTTGCTGAAAATCCCTTTTTTATTGAAAATTGAATATGTCAGCTCAGTCATCACTTTAATTTGTTTTAAAAGATTTATTAGAGTTTGATGGGTTTCCTCTTGCTTGATTTCCATGTATTTTCCTGATAAAATTAAAATCATTGGAGCTTCCACTAAAGAAGAACTTCATCAATGTGTCAGTAGGAGCATGATTTTAATAAAACACTTTGGGAGAGTTTCTTGCTGAAACATTTTTGAAACTTTGTAGAAGGCACAAAGAACTTACAAGTTTCGAGAGAGAGGGAAACCAGAACACTAACAATGCAGTGGAGCTGATCTTTACTGTGTCTTATTTGCTAGAGAACTCTTCTGAATTTGTCTGCTTTGCTTTAATACCACAGAAATACAACCCTCTCCTGTTGCTTATGCACATACCTGCACTCCTGCAAAATCTTTCTATTAACAACTTCTGGATAGTATTTAAGATAGTATTTTAATACTATAAGCTTGAAACATTCAGACATGAAAAATATACTTGTAATGTATCATTCACAATGTCAGTAAAAGGCAGCAGGTGAATTCAAAGCAACCTCCACCTGCACCTTTCTGGAGAGCCTGGGAAGCTCTTTCCAGCTACCCCAGTGCTGCAGCACGATGCTGAGCACAAACTGTCTCTGGGCCTGGAGGAGGGAGGGCGCGGCGCCATCTTGGGGCGTGTGGTGTCGGGGCGGGCGGAGCTGCCGGAGGGTGAGCCCTGCCCTCCGTCCTGTCCTGTCCTCCTTCCTTCCTGCCCTCTGTGCCCGGGGTGGGGCTGCCCTGGGGCCGCCCCGCCTCTGATGGCCGCCCCACCCCCGTGTGTGTCAAAGCGCTCGAACGCGGCAACTTCCAATGTGCGTTGCCAAGTGCTGAGTCAGTTTCACTCGCTTTCACCTCACTGTATTTCACCTCACTGCTTATTTTGAAGGTGTTAACGGTTTGGGCGGGTTCGGGTTTGTTTTTTTTTGAGCGTTGTGGGTTGTTTGTGTTTTGTTGGTTGGTTGGTTTGTTTTGGTTCTTTGTTTCTTTGTTTTTGTTCTTTGCTTTTGTGTGGTGGATTTTTTTCTTTGGTTTTTTATTTTTTGGATTTTTTTTTGTTTGTTTCTTTTAGTTATTCCTATCTGCTTCACACTTTTCAGTTAGTTTTTAGAACAAGTTGGCGTTTTGCTGTATGGGTGGGAAGTCTGGTATTCAGATCTTAGGAGGCCTGTTTGAGGATGGAAAAAGAGTTGGTACCTACAGGAATGTAGAGCAAGACCCTCATCTTCCCATCCACTGCTTTGTGAAGACATAAATCAGTTAAATTAGCCTTCTGGATGAAGGGAGATACAGACCCATTGAATCAAGCTCTGGCTGGATCTGGGAGGCCGTGCCAGTGCTATATCATACTTTCTTCTAAAGCAGTCATGGCTAAATTGTCTCTGTACAATGTGATAAGAGAACAGCAGTCATAACTGGTCTCACCCCATCTTTTCTCTGTGAGCAGCAGAATGAGCTGTGCTATGAAAAAGGAGTTGGAATTGTGTTCTTTGGAAGCTGGTGGTTCCACCACCTTTTGTAGCTGCCCCTTGGGTCAGTTGTTTTGGGCCCTACAGTTGAGGAAGCTCTTCCTGCTTTTTCACCTCCTTTTTCCCTTTATATGAGCCATGTGTTTTCCTTTTGAAATCAATTATCACATCCAGAAACAAGCTGCTCAGACTGAGGAGAGAAAAATCCTTGGAGCAGGCTCTGCACCCCTCCAGCAAGGTATTATTTGTGTGTCTCTT
>NW_009954216.1:1012645-1030915 GCF_000747805.2 Chaetura pelagica | reverse complement strand
TCCCTGTGGTGGTAACTAACATGACTTTTCTGATCCCTCTTTCTGCAACATCCAGGAAATTGACCAGCCTCGTCTACAGTGTCCCTTTTCTCCTGCCTGTGAAGAGCAGCTGAGCAGCACCAGAAGAGGTATGGCTGAGATTGGATGGTGAAGTCTGTATTTGTGGGTTGCACAGTTAATGGTGATACCAGAACTGATAGGAAAATAACGAGTGGGATTATTTAGGGCTGCACTCAGCCTGTAAGAGAAGGCAAGCTATGAAAGACAAACTTTCTGAGGCCACTATCTGGCCAGTATAATGTTGAAGAAGACTTTGATCAGTTAAAATTTAGGATTAGTGGATGCTGATGGGATTGTAAAGGAAATATGCCTGTAGCATCAGTGCTTCCTCACAGAATGGAATGAAGATGGTGAGAGGCTTTACATGTGCACAGCCTGACATGCTCGATTTGTCCACCCGAGCAGCAGGACAGCTGCTTCCCATGGATGCCTTTGAGCCTGCCTGGTTGGGGTTGATGCTTTTATCCTTAGAGCACTTCTCATTGTGAGGAAGGAGGATGATCAGTTTTATGAGATAGATACTGAAATGTTGAGTGATTGCAAATATTAAAATAGACTGGTTTTATAGTTTAGTGCACTCTCTTATTACCAAATTGACCTTTAGATAAAGACATACATAATTTGGCTGCTAATCCTTAGTGCCAGATGGAATTCTGTTCCATTTTTAAATGACAAAAGTAATGAGTCATTACTCTGTAGTAAAAGAAACAGATTGCCTGTGTGTACAGGAGATGGGGTTTTGGATATCAGCAAAAGGTCATGGAAAATCCAATGTTTTCTTCCTCCTCCTCCTTCTCCTACCCAAGACTTCTGTTTTATTGAACTATGAGTGGGCTGAACTGCTGAAATGCCCAGGTTGGGTGAAAAACTGATGAAAGCTTATTTTAATTTGTTATGTAAAAATGTTGTGGAAAGAAATCTTAAAAGGGAGCTGAAAGGGTGACCTGTGTGTGAACTTTGTGATGCTGATCAAGGGCACCTGATGCAGCTGTGAATTTCTTTTGCAACAAATTATGCTGTCTCTGGGATTACACTGTTGAATCATTTCTCTTTGACACATTGCATGCATTTAGCTGTTGATTTTTCTCCCTGTATCAATAATGATTTCTGCTCATTAATCTGTTTTATGACTGTTTCTCAGATTTCTTAATATCCCTCTGGTAATTGGAGTGTGGAAAGTTAACTGTGCCTGGAGCAGTGAGTTCATTTGAGGGCTGTCTCAATCTGACCCCGCACTGAATTTGCACAGCTGATCCTGGGTATTATAACCAGGTGGTGAGCTCAGGGCTGTGTGTGAACCTGTGATTCCTCAGGCTGCAAGTGAGGGACCTGTGCTCGGGAAAAGAGCCGTGCTCTTGTCCTTTCTGGTAGACAGAAGGCACTGGAATCAGGGAATCTTTTTCTAAGATAATTCTTTCCAATGTGCTTAGTCTCCTGACCATTTTGGTAGCCCTTTGCTAACACATCTCTAATTTGATTATGTATCCATTGAGTCAGAGGGCCCATGACTGCCCACTGCTTGCATTGCTACTTCCTCAAGCCAAGTGGAAAGCATTAATAATTTCCCTGGATCTGTGTTCCTCTTTTTGTAGCCTGGAGTGAGGTTTTTGGGCTTATTTGCAAAAATGGTTTTGGGCTTATTTGCTGCTTGGCTTCCATTGTAACCGGTTTTTGGTGGGATTACCAGATGCTCAGTTCCCAGGGCTTGGGAATGCTCTGCCATGGGAATGCTCTTGCACTGCTCTTCATTTGTCTGGACCACTGCAGTGTTTTCTGTCTCAAGCTTGCCTTAAGTTACTCCAGCCAGTTTATTGGCCATGCAAGATGGCCAATTTAAATTCCACAGCATGAAAGTTGTTCCCTGCCTGCACCACAAAGACAAGATCAGGAGAAGGCCTTTTGCCAAAAGAGCCTGTTTGAAGACTCCCTTCACCTTCCTAGTTTCCTACAGAACTGATCTCTGGATGAATGAAGTGTTCATTTTAAGTATTTTATTTTGTGTTGCATGTGGTTTCTGTCTGACTTTGTTCTGAGTAGGCTGTTCAAATAGTTCTCAGATATTTAAAGTTATTATTTTACTTTAAAAGGAGGAACACCTCCTGTATGATTTGCTGGAGATGTTTCCTGCAAGAGACTTAGTGCTTCTTGAATCGTGGCACTGAGTGCAGGCAGTCCAAGGGGACTTCAGTCCATCATTCCCAGGTTGAGTTTATTAGCTGCCTTATCCATACTCTCTTGAGGTTGTGTCATCTTCCTCATTAATCTGAGGTACTTTATTATTATTATTATTATTATTATTAATTTTTATTGCCTTGCTTACAGACTCTTTGCACTACTCTTCTCATGTCAGGTTTAGGTTTTACTTCAATTTGACCTTCATTTCAGGATAATCATCCCCATCAGGCTAGTGGACATGTACTCTGTCCCTCTGCCATGTGCATCTATTAGAATATTGATTTGCAGAGAGGGAAGTATAAAAAATCAATGTGCCATTAAGTGGAGTAGAATGACAATCTTCTAAGGCTTGTCAAGTTCAAAGACTTGTGTCTAGACACTAAGGGAGTGAGTTTTTGCCCAAGTGGTCTTGGCTAGGCAGGTAAGATAAAACGTACACATCGTCTTAGGGGCTTGCTCTCATTTGTTCCTGACTGGAAGACTCATTGCAAACAACAACACTTACAAAGTATTGGTGGCGCAAAAAGGTTCTCTTTATTATGACACTTGCAGTTTATTGTTTTTTAGTAATAAAACAGTAGACTATAAATGTTCTACAGTGCATTTAGGAAGGATACATAGACATGTGCAATCTGGCGTTGCACATCAGTGTTTGCCACAAGTGCTGAGAGAACAGTGGAAGGACCAAGTGTAAAGCTTTTTATTTTTGTGTGTCGATGAGATGCCTCCTACATGCAGGGGATGAGTGCAGCTCCCCTGCCTGCCCTCCTGTTCTCGACACAGTAGTCTGCCATTTGAAGATGGAGACTCAAAACACAGGTATTTTGCTTTGTTCCATTGCTTGTATTTGAACCATTCTCAGACCAGTCTGTGGTTATTTTAAGATATGCTATTTGTGCTCCAGCACTGTCCACAACCACCGGGCTGATCATGGGTGTGATGCCCCTCCATGCACTGGGTTGCTGTTGCTGTCTATTAAAAAATAATACATTAATACTCTAGACTAATTGCTTAGCTAGGAAACTAGGTTTTATCCATTTACAGCTCATTTAGTTGATGTTTTATAGCTTGTAAAGTACATTACAGTACTTCATGGGCTGAGAATTTGGAATAGTGAGAAACTGCAGTCTCTGCAGTGAGGCTGGCATGCTGCCTGCTTGCTGCAAGGCTCAGCTCATGATTCCCCAGTCACACCTGGCCCTCCCCAGCTTTGGAAGCAGGAATTCTGAGGGTCAGTCCTGAGCCTGGGGCTCCTGCCTGCTGGAACTGTCTCCTGCCTAGTACTAATTAGCTGGCTAAATCTTCCATAAGAAAACGGATGCTGGAAAATCTTCCATAAGTAAATTTCTGGTAATCATGTTTGTAAATCCATAGAAGGAGAAGCTGAAGATCAGTTTATTTAAGTATGCCTTGGCTGCATAGAGAGAGTGACCTTGGAGAATGCTGTGTTTGAATAACATAGTTTATCAAAATATCTCAGGGCTTTGCAGAAATAGATTAACTTTGTTTTCTTTCTTATACAGATAAGAAAACTGACACAGAAACACATGAAATGAGTTAACCAGTGGTTGAACTATTGTTCTTGGTTATCACAGGGCTCTGCATTTCATCTCTCATGGTATGCTGCTCTTACAGCATTGATTAGGTACTATGAAACATAAATCTCTTTGCCAATACACGAACACAAAGACTTGACTTCCATGTGAATAAAAACAAATTATATACCTCAGCATTTTGTCACATCCTCAGATGTAAACAAAACCAGTTTAGAACAATAGGAACAATTCAGATCTCAGCATGCAAATTGCTTTCTGGTTAATGGCAATGTATTTCAGTGAAGTTTAGTCTCAGGATGTTTTTCTGTTAAATAGAATTGCATTTATGAAGTATTTTGGCCTGACAGAAGTAGGGGAATCACTTGCAAGGACTAGCTGGACCACCCGTCTACTGGCTGAAATTGTAATAATGTTTGCAGTGCCTGTCCTGAGTGTATTCTGCTTTTGTTAGTACAGAGTGTAACATAAGAGCATTCTAGTTAGATTTCTGTGGAACAATATTTTTTCAAAATAAACTTATTACTAAGTGAGACACAGAACTGCCCACAGACTGAAGGAATTTCTTCCCTTTGCACACATCTAATTTCTTCCTTACTCCCCTTGCCTTGTATGAAAAACTTCATTTGACCTCAGTGAATTCCATGGGGTTTGGCTTGGTTTTTTTCCACTGTCTGTATCTAAATACATCCTAGGTTCATGTATTTACATGAGCTAATACAATTTTTTCATCTTTGCTTAAATTTGAGAATCTAGATGCCTGGGGTTATTTCCAGGTCTACTTTGGGCTGTTCTGTTGAGTAAAGGTCCCAAATGATGGAGGAGACTCTATGCTTTTTTCCCCCTCTTTTCCCATCCCTCAGGGTCTCTATTACTTCTGGAAACCTTTCTGACTTTGACTACCTCAACTCTATAACCCATAAATATGGTGTAATGAAAATTTCTTATTATCATTCTTTTTTCTTGCCTGTTATTTTTTAAACAAATTACTTAGGTTCTTGCTCTAGATTTCTCAGTGTGACCTCCTGCATGTAAATGTTGGTGTGGCTCCTTTCAGTGCCTGGCTGTCAGTTCTGTTGTCTGTTGTACTGGTGCAGGGTGCGTTCAGGCATGTTTCCAACCAACAGGAGCCCAACAATCAGTGTAGGTGGGGAGGGAAATGTCTGGGCGAACACTGTGGTGATCTTCCAAGCTGTGAAGATAAGCACATAGAGGCTGTTGCACTGTGTACTCTGAGGCTGCAGTGCTCAGCAGGTTTAACCTTCCTGGTTAGTGTATCCCAAGGATTGTGGGGGCACAAGGCATCTGAAAATGCACATAAGCTAAGGCTGGTGGAAACTTATCACTGGGTGAATAAAATAGAATGTTGAGTCAGGAATAATCTTTTCTATCTTCATCAAGTGTTGGGTCAGGCATGATGGATTGTGGAACAAGTCCTCCCAGTTCTTGTCATGCAGAGCATCTTAGGCTGCAGCCTTTCCTTTATGAAATTATTTGACAGTAATAAAAATGGGTTTGGGGTTTTTCTGTTGCTGGCATTTTTCTGTGTGTGTGTTGTGGTTTTTTTGTTTTTTTTTTTCCCAGGCAATATTTGTTTAATATATTGCAAAACTTTCAATCTGATGATTCTGTACTATTTATGCTTTCAGAAAGATTCTATTTTGCTTTTTTTTGTGCTTGCGTTGTAGAGAAAAATGTGTCACCAGGGAATAGATGTCCCTTATCTTGCTGCTCTATAACTGGAGTTTAGCTTGAATGAAATCCATAAGAATATAGATGAATGTTAACTGTATGTGCTGTAGCAGTGAAATAAATCACTTGATTATAGAGTGATAATTCAATATGGCATGCAGTCAAACAGTGCTTTTAAGAAGGGAGGAGCAGTATAAAGAGAGAATTACACACATTTAATGTAGTATTTCACTGTGACGGTAAATCAGTCCCCTTGTCAAATTACATGAAGAAATTTATGAGTATGTGCAGATCTAGGGCAATTAATAAGCCATCTTGTATAAGACTAAGATTGTCTAGTTTTGCACTGTAACCTTTAAATACAATTTATCTCAAAGGCATAATGCTTAAAACTTCTTTGATGTTCCTTCTAAAAGAAAATTTAGGAAGATAAAAAGAGAAATAGTGTCTTACTAAAAGACATTAGTTTACGTAGCATTCCAGTTGCTTAGAATTTAATTACCTTTCCAAACTGTTAATTTTTATGTAATCTTTCAATCTTTATGTTCTCTGCAGCACTATTTCTGTATTTGTGTGAAATGAAAGTTTTCAAGTACCTCACGAATGCTTTACAACCAAGTCCAATCCAAATAACTGGGAGCCATGAGAAATAGTCTAATCCTGTACCCTTACATGTGAAAGTCCCCTGTGAGTGACAGCCCTGTGTGTGCCAAATCCAGGTAGCCACAGGCAGGACCTCCTGGATGTCCAGGGAGTGAATCAGGCAATGCTCATACCTCAGCCACAGGCTCCTCCTCAGAAGCGTTTATAGCTTCCATCTGCAATTTCTTCATGAATGTGCACTGTGGAGTGATGCTCTCAAACAGCGCCTGAAAATTCCAAAGCAGAAAAAGGAATAATAAAAGAAAGAGTTGGAACTGAGCTGTACCTGAGCAAATAAAAAAATCTATTTTCTGTCTGGAACTTTAAAGGTATGAGCAATGTTTCTGGATGTCTTCTTGCTCTTGTTGGCTACATCTGCAACAATGCTTTCCCCTTGATAGTCCTTCCTGAAGCAGGTAGCTGGATTCATAGAGGGTTCACAAATTACTTGCCTAGTGCAAGTCTAGCTAGAGAAACAGTTTTCATGGAAAACTTTTTGGGATACACACAGACAAATGAATTGCTCTTTTTCTAGGAAGAAGCAGAAATGGCCATAATCCCCAAATTTTTAATATCATTAGCTATCCTCTGCTCTGTGACAAGTTTTGTCCTTCTTACTCCCGGGGACCATGGACACCAGCTGCCAGAAAGGGAGGGTAAGAGCAGGGATTGTTTGATAAGCTCGGCAACGTTGGTCTTACCCATCTGCAGCCCTCTGTGGAAAAGACATGTTTTGAATGCATTTCTAAATAATCTCCAGCCTGCTGCCATCCTGTTTGCTGTAACACTGCTACTTTGAAGTGCTCATCCATGTAAAATGAGCAGCCTGCAATGGGGCTGTGTGCTGTCTGAGTCTGTTACATGTGTACAACAGCACTGCTGTCAGTGAAGTCTGCATAAGGGTCTTGAACAGGGGTTCCCTGGGCTCTGCTACCACATGGCAGCTCAGGCTGCTGAAGGAGCTTTGCGTGGGCCTTTCATTCTGCAGGGTTTGTTCTTGGCACAGGGTGGCAATTTGCATAATCCAGCAGTTAGGATGGGGAGAATAATGTGGCTACCTGCTTCAGGTAGCAACCAGCAGAGCTTATTTTGTCTTTCCTTTGAAGGAGAAAATAGCTCTGAGGAGCTGAACAGCAAGGTCAGCTGGCACACCAGTGCACCTTTGCTTTCCTTGCACCAGACTGCCTGTCCTCTGCTGCCAGGGGCTGCTTCCTCAGGGATGTGATGAAGCTTTCACCAATTTAGCTGGTCAAGCTCAATGAAAAGAAAGAGGAGTCCCTGTTTCTCAAGAAAGTCCTTAGCTTTGCTGTGCTGTATGGTCACAGTTTTTGTTACCTGTCTTCAGCACCAGCTTGAGTCTTTTCCCTGGATGGAGCTTTACTGGGATAAGATACGTATTTGAAGAAATTCTTCAGGTTAGGTTAAAGGCAGGAATAGTTTTTGCTTGCTTCCAGGCTCTGTTATCCCATGGATTAAGGGTTCCCCATGGGTGTTCTCCAACTTTGTTAAAGATCTCACAGCAGGTACTTCCAGACATAAAAATCAAATCTAAAACTACAAATGTGAAGATCCTAGTGTTCCACTGGGGAGTCTCCATGTAGGAAGTTATCTTGTTAGGAATTTATCACTGAACATCATTAATCGTGTCTTTGGCACTAACCTCCATGGGGCACAGCCTTTGTGTTCAGCCCACATCACAAACTGCTGAGTAGGCAAAGGTGAAGGACTGAACACTGTTCTGTCTGAAAAGCATCTGACCTGCTGTGGAAATAGTCTGCTCTGGTTTAAAGTTAGCATTAATTTGGTTTAATGCCATTTGGCTCTTTTGTTTTAAAGAGTTTAGAGAAGCAAAGCTACTGATAAATGACACAGGAGTGATCATCTTCCTCAGAAGTATTGTTTAACTGGCAACATCTACAAACTAGCAGCTGACAGGAATGCTGGGGGTATTGCCTGTAACAACAGTATTTCCTGAAATGACATAATGTTTTCACTTGTGGCTTGTTTTTCACCTCTTCTCCCAGCTTCTCTAATTGCTTCTTGATTTATGGTTATTTCTCTCTTATTTTGTGACTGAGAATGCATTACATTTTTTCATCACAGAAGCCAAATAATAAGGAAAAAGTAGACGACTTGTACTTATCAAAGCTGCAGCTAATGTGCCTGCCTTCTCGGAAGTCAAACTGTGAACCAATTTGAACCTGATGGATTTAAAGGCTGTAATTAGTTTTCAAGTCAACATGTTTTGGGTTTTTTTTAACTTTAGAAATGAAGAAAATTAATTTGCTGCAGCTAGTTTTCATGGTGCCATGGCCACTAAGAATAAGCAATTTTTAGAGATCAAGGTGTTTACAGAATGAATTTAAAAATGGTTTAAAAAATAAACCACCCAACCAAACAAAACCAGATAAACTTCCATCTGTATCATATTTTATGACCCTCTTTAGGGGAAGGAGAAGTAAAGATTGTCCAGTCACAACCTTAACATCGACCACTTACCATATTAAGGTCTTCAGTTCCTCTATGTGTTATAAGAGTGCCAATAGTGATATAAATAGCGAAATACAGATTAACAAATTAATTTTTTTGTATCAACATTCTTACTGATTATTCTTACATGATTACTGGTAATTTTGGCACACTTAGTAACATGATGAGTGCTGAATGGAAGGCAAAGTTCTTTCTTGTCCGGAAAAATGTGTAGTAGTGTTGTTGTGGACTAGTCAGTCCTGATGACATTATATGAAATGAGGAGAAAGAGAAAAGCAGTCTTGCTTTCAAAGGATTGCTGGTGACCTTTAAATTAGGGCTGGGAGTCTCATCATGAACTGCAACTGCAGGATACATGACTTACTTCCCTTTCCGTCTGAATGGAAAGGTTGTTTTCACTGAAATTACCACTTATTACAGAAAGGTCATTCATATAACTGCATCTCAAGCAAGCAGAGTGATCTTGTTTATCTTAGCACAGTGTTTGCAACTTAAATTCTGTGGCTTTTTTTAAAAGATCAAGCTGTTGTCATTCTTTCATAACATGTTGCAGACAGACATGTTTGATGGGTGAGACTTTCAGCTGCTGCACATTGTTGCTGTTCACTCAAGTGGAATAATGGCAAAGTACACTGATGCAAGGTTTGGTGCCTTTCTAGAGTTGTTATTCAGCTGCTCCTTGTCCACTAGAAATCAATACTTGAAGACTGTGTTTTCTGGTGTTACTCTGCATGTGGTGTTGGATCTGCCAAGATTTTCTACATCATGTACTGCAGAGTAACTTAGGACTGCATTGTACATTGTAGTTGATGACTTGCACATAGTTACAGAAGTTACAGATGATGATTATAAGAGCCCCCCAAGTGCCCCTGGATTTCAGCATGACTTATTCATCAAACTGTTTGGAGACTTACTCTTGCACTAGATTTTACACCTCTGAGTTACATATGTAAAGAAACTTTTCCCAAGGCTTGGTAAAGGTATTTAGAAACCAAACTCAATGCAACAAAGAAGGTTCCCCTTCTGCAGAGGCCTTGCTGTCCACTGTCAGGAGCTCTTTCTTGCAAAATCAGAGCAGGAGGCACTCTTCTTCCCAGCTTACATGGGTGGCTGTGTGTGCATGTTCTTCCTCTGTAATATCTCTGTTAAAACATACTGATGTTGAGGAAGACAGGCATTTCAGTCCTAGTTTAGTGTATACCAAAAAACCAATTCAGCCACTGGAACATTATGGACTATGTGCGGGTAGAGGAGGAAGGGATCTGCAGGGACAGGTATCTGGAGTACCAGACTAGCCTGCCATAAAGGTGGAAACCAGAGTTGCTCACTTTAGTGAATTTTAACGTTTTATAATAATAAATAATAATTTCTGCCAGTGAGTGGCCGTGTGCCTTCATGCTTGATAGTGAATTGTTTCTTTAAGTGGTAACTGTCAAAATTCAAATCTTGATGATATTTTCTGGAGCTGTAACTTGCAATATTCTGGTGATTTCTTACACCTTCTATTACAGGAGTATAAACATTATACATCTGAAACTATTAGTAGATAAGCTCTCCTACATCTGTATTTCCAGTGTATACAACTGACATTATTCTATATTCCTGTCTTTGTCTTTGCTGTATGTTTTAAATTACGTTATTTATGATTTTATATATTTGAAAGGACTGAGGACTTTTAGCCTTGTTTTTGTCTAGAACTCTGCTGGCGTTTTTATGCTGTTTTAATCAAGTGGGTAAAAATACTGAATTCAGGACAGTGTTTATGTGCTACCATGTAAGCTAGCTATAAAAATTAGTTACTATCTTTCGTGGAAAAGCTAGAAAAGTATTTTAGACAATATTTAAACTCTTAATAGTTGGTTTTTTTTACATGAGTTTAAGGTCAAATCTTGAGAGTCAGAGAAATAGACTTGATATAGACTAAACTCTTCACCTAGAGCTTCCATTTGTTTTTATTTGGCTCGTAAGAGGAATATATATGGATTTTTTACATCTTCTAATGTCTTTTTAATGTCAATTTATTACTGTACTTTTTTAGAGCTGAAATTGTTATCTAAACATCTGCCAAGAGATGGCAGTGCAATGCTGCTCAGCGTGCTGGATTAAACGGCAGGAAAATCTAGTAGCTCTGACAATAGGGAGCCTGCTTCCCTGGCGTTCTGGGTGCCTCGCCTAGAACAAACACACACATTTGTCAGCTTGCTTCCTACATGCTGTGAGTTGAGAAAATAAGCAGAAGTTGAAACGATTGCCTGTTCATCTCTGGAAAGCTACACTTCCATCCTGCATGCAGAATAGTTTTCTAAACTGTTGTGGTTTCTCAGTCTCTCTCCAAGAGAAATCCAAAGGCAGCTCTTAGGCTGGCATCACTTCCAGCTTGGGTACAGCTGATGTAGATCCACTGACAGTAGCAATGCAGCACTGATTTGTTAGCTGTGGAATAGTAAAAAAAAGCAACCCCAAACCCTCAAGTATGAATCACATTGTATTTTTACTAGGTGCTGTGTATATGCAGTGAAGCAAGGCTTGTAGAAAGAGGTAATCTGTTATTTGTCAGACTTCCAAGAAAGGGCAGGCTTTCTGTTATGAAGCACTTCTTCAAATCTCTGTTGTACATCCAGACATTCTAGGCATACCAGAACACAGAGCTGGTAATACTGAAAAATTTGTCTTCTGAATACCAAAGTGTTTCTTGGAAAAGACATGTGGGAGATCAGAGCGAGAGCTGCAGAGTGCTCCCTTTCCCTGTTCGTACTGAATGGACTTAAAACAATGTCTGAGAGAGGCTTCTTTGTTCTGTTTTTTGTGAGTTGACCCTTTCTCAAGAGCTTTCTGCTGTTGCAGGTGAAAGACCTGGAAGTCTTGAGGATGAGGCAGAAAAATACCATGATCGGCTTAATTTCCTTCCTCTCCAGATATCAGTGTATCTGGCCCCGTGATACTGGCCCAACTTGTGTGAGAAGCTGGTTTTCACCTGACCCACTTGTGCCTGTAATGCCTTGGCTCTTTTCCAGGTTTCTGAGGCTGGTGATAATGAGCTCAAGTCTGTTTAAAACCATAAAATTCTGGTGTGTATGTTGAGGTGTCAGGTTGGTTGTATTCCTTCTGAGCTTGGAGAAAGGCTGTGTTTGGAGTAGGTTTACATGGAGAATCTGCCATGTTTGGCTGCATGTGGGAGATGATGTTAAATGTCACATTCCTGGTTTCATCAAACTGCTTCAACAACTAGGGCCCCACCTCAGATTAACCTTCTAGTGTTTCTAAAATACGTAAGTTTGTAGTTCAGAATATGAAAAGTAAATAAAAAGCACTCTGAGTTTGTTTTTTTGTTGTTGTTTGGGTTTTTTTTTTTAGGGGGGGGATTGTTTGTTGTTTTTTAAAAATATTATTATTTACTAAAGCACACTTAAGCCGCAATTAAGATTTTAACTTGGAGGGTGGGGGGGAAGACAACGCAAGTACCACTTGAGGTAGGCACTGCTGAACACTACTGCTTTCTGTGGGCAGAAGCAACCAGCTTCTAACTGAATTGTTCCCCCTTATACATTTACTGGGGCTTTTTTTCCTTGTCAGTCTGAAGAGGCTCCCTCTATTCCATAGGATGTTACTTCTCTAAACAATAATATTTTATCAGGACAGTTTTCTAATATTCAGCCTAAATTTTTTTTTTTAATATAATCCAACACTCTTAGCTAATGTCTCCCTTACTGTAATAAGTACTTCATACTCTTATTCCAGTTTCCTACCTTTTTCTGATTTGTATTTTGCATTAATGCAAAGGGGTTTTTTTACCTATTGCACATCTTGTCTCTACATTTACTTTGTTCCTTGCTCTAAAAGCTGTAGTAAATACTGTAGTCATTTCAAAGACATTCTTCATTTGAAGAAAATGAAGGACTAACCTTTGTATTTTAATGAGTGAACAAAGTTTATAACCATTTGAAAAATAAACCTAAACTCACCTGTCCTTCATGGTGCTGGCATTGGTGTTAGTGTTAAAAAGGCATGACTGCAATCATGGTCTCAGTGGTTGTGTCTCAGTTCAGCTATATTGCAGATGGCTGGCAGGGAGTCCCAAAGTTGGTTCTTGGCCAACAAAATATAAGAGTGGGAAGCTAAACTCTGAACAAAAGTCCAGAGAGTACCAGACCTTCATCTGTCAGCAAAGCCAGTGGAGCTTCAATGTGCTGTACTTTTTTCCTTTTAACTACATCAAGACATCTTGGAGAACTTTACAAAAGAGATCAGTGAAGGACTGGGACAAATGAAGGACAAATGACTCATCAAAGATTGCCTAGGAGGGTGCAGCAGGGAACTTGGATCTTCTGGCCAAACTACCACAGCTAGAGCAGAGCAGCCAAGTTGGTACCATGGTTCTCCTGATCCCTGCGCATCAGCAATGCTGTTTCTCCACTCAGTGTCCTAGCCAAACACCAGGGAAGGCAGTGGGAGTCCTTCTATGGACATCAGGCCTGGTTTTGCGGAGAAGGGAACATAATCCTCAGCATTAAGCATCTTTTTAATTCTTGTGGTGTTCAGGGGTTTTTAGATCAAATATTGACTGAAGTCAATTTGCTTCTTGGAAATGAAGGAATGTCTCTTGTGCCAAAACCCATGCTGAGGCTGTTGTGTGTTACTACATGGAAACCTGTGTACAGTGGCCAAGCTGTGTGCCCACTCAGTCAAAATAAACTGTTGCTTAGTATTCAGAATCATCCCTGCTCAGGATTATCTACACATATGCCAGGATTGCACATATGAATAATTTTGAGTGTGCAGGGTAGAAGAGAGAGAAGAAAGCCTTTTGTTAATAATGTCTCTACAGTATTAGCTGAAATGTTTTGCATTATTTAGTAGTTAACTAGATTTTGAACACTTACTTCAACAACCCATTAGTTTTATCCTGGGTTTTAGTTGGTATATTCACAAACCAGTAGTCACGGAATGCTAATGAATAAAGTGTATTACTATTAACACCACAAGTTTGTTAGCCAAATATTGTGAATTTTTTAACGTTAAGGGACGAAAAGTAATTCCTATTGGTAAGAAAACTGAATGCAATTACCAAGGCTTTTTGTCATCTGTCAGCATTGTATTTAAATTTTTTTGGGTTTGTTCTTCCCCCTCCCCACCCTCTCATGTCACTCTGAATAGTGCTTTGTATTTTATCCCCTTCCATATATTCTCATGGAGTGCCCTGCTTTGTACCTTGGATACATTTTATGCTACAAACTGTGACTTGTAGCATTAACTTAAGTTCCTGCCTTTGCTGCACTTCCTTGTTTAAAGGGCTTCCAATATGAGTATATTCATCCGTGTATTTATTTTCCATACATGCTTAGAATGTTTGGGGTTTCTCAGGGATCTGACCTTCTCACTTCACAACTTTTTAGTGCAAACTGCAGTTAAGAGGTGAAAAAAAAAAAAAAAAAAGTCTTACTTGACCTAGTTACGGAAAGAAAGGCTGCAAAATGTACACTGGCAAAGATTCTACTTGCTGGAACTATGTGTTTTCATTCCTGATTGGCTTTGTCTTTCCATCTGTTCATCTCATCTGCAGCTCTTCCACTGTCTCTCACCAAAGCCTGCTCAGAAGCTGGTAATTACTGGTATGTTTTATTGTGTGCCAGACTGTTTTGGGACTGGCTGCTGACTTGTTTCTGCTGTACTGATCTGCCTTTGCTCCCCTGACTCAGATCTGCTTCTCTCTGTTCCTCTCTCTGGCATAGACACTTTCCTTCCAGTGAAAATACTCTGACAAGTTTGTTGTGCTTTTTAATCATTTTTGTTTGTTTGTTTGGGTTTTTTGTTTGGTTGTTTTTTACAAAATAAAACTAGAAATGTTTTTAATTTTTTTTTTTTGCATAGGATCTACTTTTTCATGTGGTCTTTTATCTGAATTTACTCTTGCATTTTACCTTCACTGTGTCATTTCAAAACTTGGTGTTTTCTGTACTTCTGTTACATAAACCTTAGTGTGATTTAGGATGTTTTCTGTTATGGTTGAAATATTTTTTCTTTCATCACTGAATAATTATTTGAGCAGTCCTTTGAGCTGGGTATTTGAAATATTCCCCTTCCAGATTTCTTTCCCCCCGTGTTTTGAGAGCCAACTTGAGGGAGTTTCATGCTGGTATAAATGGAGAGCAGCTATACTGGTTTCTGCTGGGTTACACTGGATTACCTGCTGTAGCAGAGATGGGAATCTGACTGCTGGCTTTCTCTTACTAAATCCATCACAAGCTTTAAAACAGAAAACTGGTGGTATTGATTAGAGGCAGCTGCCCTTCAGTTCTGTTCTCACAGGGCTTTGTTTTGGTTTTTGAGTGAGGATGCTGGTGTTCCAGGCTTGGCCTGTTTTGAGGAAGTGTTTTCAAAGTGACTCCAGGATATAAACAAATACACAAGCCTCTGATTGTGAAATGCACTTGAGCTTTTTTTTTGATGGCTTGCATTTCAATTCCAGTCACTGGAGAAGGATGTTCATTGTGTTAAAGGATTTCAACTAAGTAGTTCATGTCCAAGATTCAGGTGTTTTGTTTTGCTTTGTTTTGTTTTTTTAAAAGGAACAACAGGAAGAAGGCTTCAAACTTCATACTGTGACAATGTTTCCCTCCCTTTTCTTGTGGGCCAACTTTCTATTGTTTCCCAATGGCTTTGAAAACTTAATTACATTCTAGATAATTTTTTCTATCACACTTGGCACACAGTGCTGTTAATACAAACAAAGCAAGCAATGTGTTTAAGGCATGAGAAGGAGATAGAAAGCTTGGGCTGCAGTGGGGACTTCCTTTTTGCATTTCTAACATCCTCTATAGCAAAACCCAGCAGTTTCAGATGGCTTCACATCTGATATCCCTGGCCATTAGGCACAAATTAATCTCAACTCTGCATTTCCTAATGCTGCCAGGCCCTGGGATCCCCGGGGCGCTTGGGAGGTCAGGTGGACTCGTGGTTCCTGGCTCCTGTGCTGGGCTCGGTTGCTGCTGCTGCTGGATCGCAGGATGCTAGATCTGCAGGGATCTCCTGCTGGGGAAGCAGCCGAAGAGTGGAGCCGGGCCAGCTCCTGCGGAGCTCTGCCTATTTGCACATTGCCTCGTGTTCCCTGTGCTGAAATGTTCTAGGGGTGCTTGCTGCCAAGGGAGATTCCACATTTGGGATTTCTTCCTGAAGGAGATCTGCTGGCTGGGAAATACAGTACAATAACATGCAGCTCTTCTGAAGTATGACTATCCTAATATTCAGTCTAGATTTTCTGTTTCTTAATATAATCCAACACTGTTAGTTAATGTCTCCCATACTATAATAAATATTTCATACCCTTACTCCTTATTGCCTCACGCCTTTAAGAGTAGAGGGGAAACTACAGGCTGAAAACCTGCTGAGCAAAGTGTTCTCTAAATTGCCATTCCAGTGGCTGTAGAGGAGAAAAAAAAAAAAAAAAAGAAAAAAAGACCCTAAGGTGACCTACTGTTGTTTGTTTCCTGCTTGTACAACTCACTGAAGCTGTCAGCTGTTGTGTGGCAGTAACAGCAACAGCAATGGCCCCTGCTTTTCCTGGACAAGCAAAGGAAGAACAAGAGAGTGAGTATGTAACAGCAAAGTCAGGTCTTTTGAAGTGTGACCCTGGCTGTTCATAAAACTTTCTCATGGACTTCTGTTATAAAGATGTTTCCTAACAAGTTGTACAGGTGTATTCAAGGGTAGAGGTGTTTGCATAGGTGTAAGTTACTAAAATAACTGAACAGAAAACTGTTAAAAAGAAACTGTAAACTTTGATGGATACTGTAAAAATATAACCTATACTTGAGGGGGAAAGAAATAATCATACTTTCTTTGTGATAAGGTCTCTGAAAATTTTCTCAAATATATAAATATATAGCAAGATATAAATGTATCAGTTCAAAGAAATGTGCAAATCTCTTCTGACAAACACTTTCTGAAGGCATTCTTTTTATCTGCAGGCATTGTTTCTTGTGCATCCATGGTTACTTATTCTCCCATAAAAGGAAAAAAACACTATCTGTTAGTAGGTATAATGTTTTATCTCTGGCTAAAACTGTGCTATGGGTGAAATAGTTTTCCTGCATAATCTACCCTGGGAAATGGTCAATAACTAAACCAGAGTAAAGGTTAATTACCAAATACTTGGTAATGCTATTAAAAGCATGCCCACGGGTGAGAAGAGGCTCATGAGATATGAAGGAGGTAAGAAGAGAGCACTTTTCAGTAGGATCATGTGTGTGAGAGCGAAAACAGCAGTTTATGTACATAGAATAAGAGAAGGCTAAAGATTGTAACTCAATGATTATAACTGATATGCTGAAACCTTATTCAGTAAAAAAAAAAAAAGTCAGATAAGCTGTTGTTTACAGGAACTGAGGCACGAATGTCCTGCATGATGTGCTCTGGGTATATCTACTTCTGAGTTTTCTTTGGGTACCTACCTCATCAAAGAGAACCACATGAAATAAAGTATCAGGAGGGCTCTGACATCCTTTCTGACTTCCCATATGGCCAGCTAGAATTTTAACAAGGAGCTTTGTGCTTTAACAGATGTTTTTATCCAATGTTACAGTCTGTGGCCACCTGAGACTGAATAGTCTAAGGGGTTAGAGCAAAGCCCCCCAAACCAGCAGTTTCTTCTCTTCTGTACCCTTTGAGTCATGCCAAGCAGTATCACATGGGTATGACAGCAGACAGTCTTTTCACTGATGAGATGCTTTCTAGTCAGATTTCTCTACAATGAGACATGGTATGTGCTTTATGAGCACTGAGCTGCAGTAAAACCCAGGCCAGCACTGAGGTCCTGCTGCGATGAGCATGCAGGGCTGTATCAACCTGCTGCCACCAGTGTCCCCTTGCTGCTGTCCCCACCGGCCATGGGTGCTGCTGTCATGGGAGCAGTGGTGCTCAGGGGCCAGGGGGGTACTGCACTGGGAGCAGGGCTTCTGGAGCAGCCCAAGGGGCTGCTTTGGAAAGCTGGGCTAGGTCCATGCTGAGGGAAACCCTGTGCAGTAGGTGGGGAATTGATAATGCAAGCCAAAAGCTAATCATTCTGCCAGCAAAAATCAGTGGCATTCATGTTTTACAAGGCCAGTAGAGATTCACAGGAGGAATCTTGACTAAGAGGCTATCAACACAAGCTGTGAATATATTGCTATTCCTAGGAATACTGTTGTAACCAGACAACTTGTCTATAAAATTTTATCACTGCAGTGCTTGAGTGTGCAGTTCTTATCAGTCTGCTGATACCTGATAATGGCCAGGCTAAAAATACATATTTGCTCTTGCTTTTTATATTCGTGTCTGGTTTATTGCAGAAAGCAAAGGTCATACAACATTGGTCCCAGGCAATGACTATTTTAAAGAATGGTAGTTCTCCATCTTGCTGAAGGAGGGGTTCTGGGACATCAGTGTCTATTCCTTCTTTTGCCATTTACACTCTTGACAGAAGATGGAATAGATTTATTGCGTTTATGGTGAGCTGTTACCTTCTTCAAGAATTGGTGTGATGTTTTTCTTGAAGAGCTACTGGGAGGGTCTGAAAGAATCCTAATTTCCACTGAAATATTTTTGAGTTTGCTCTGCCAGGCATCACTGTAGCACACAAAGGCAGCAAGCACCACCTTTTCTTTAAGGGAACACCTGTGCTGTT
>NW_009954216.1:979198-1011458 GCF_000747805.2 Chaetura pelagica | reverse complement strand
TGGCTTTAGAGGAGAAAAAAAAAAAAAAAAAGAAAAAAAGACCCTAAGGTGACCTACTGTTGTTTGTTTCCTGCTTGTACAACTCACTGAAGCTGTCAGCTGTTGTGTGGCAGTAACAGCAACAGCAATGGCCCCTGCTTTTCCTGGACAAGCAAAGGAAGAACAAGAGAGTGAGTATGTAACAGCAAAGTCAGGTCTTTTGAAGTGTGACCCTGGCTGTTCATAAAACTTTCTCATGGACTTCTGTTATAAAGATGTTTCCTAACAAGTTGTACAGGTGTATTCAAGGGTAGAGGTGTTTGCATAGGTGTAAGTTACTAAAATAACTGAACAGAAAACTGTTAAAAAGAAACTGTAAACTTTGATGGATACTGTAAAAATATAACCTATACTTGAGGGGGAAAGAAATAATCATACTTTCTTTGTGATAAGGTCTCTGAAAATTTTCTCAAATATATAAATATATAGCAAGATATAAATGTATCAGTTCAAAGAAATGTGCAAATCTCTTCTGACAAACACTTTCTGAAGGCATTCTTTTTATCTGCAGGCATTGTTTCTTGTGCATCCATGGTTACTTATTCTCCCATAAAAGGAAAAAAACACTATCTGTTAGTAGGTATAATGTTTTATCTCTGGCTAAAACTGTGCTATGGGTGAAATAGTTTTCCTGCATAATCTACCCTGGGAAATGGTCAATAACTAAACCAGAGTAAAGGTTAATTACCAAATACTTGGTAATGCTATTAAAAGCATGCCCACGGGTGAGAAGAGGCTCATGAGATATGAAGGAGGTAAGAAGAGAGCACTTTTCAGTAGGATCATGTGTGTGAGAGCGAAAACAGCAGTTTATGTACATAGAATAAGAGAAGGCTAAATATTGTAACTCGATTATAACTGATATGCTGAAACCTTATTCAGTAAAAAAAAAAAAGTCAGATAAGCTGTTGTTTACAGGAACTGAGGCACGAATGTCCTGCATGATGTGCTCTGGGTATATCTACTTCTGAGTTTTCTTTGGGTACCTACCTCATCAAAGAGAACCACATGAAATAAAGTATCAGGAGGGCTCTGACATCCTTTCTGACTTCCCATATGGCCTGCTAGAATTTTAACAAGGAGCTTTGTGCTTTAACAGATGTTTTTATCCAGTGTTACAGTCTGTGGCCACCTGAGACTGAATAGTCTAAGGGGTTAGAGCAAAGCCCCCCAAACCAGCAGTTTCTTCTCTTCTGTACCCTTTGAGTCATGCCAAGCAGTATCACATGGGTATGACAGCAGACAGTCTTTTCACTGATGAGATGCTTTCTAGTCAGATTTCTCTACAATGAGACATGGTATGTGCTTTATGAGCACTGAGCTGCAGTAAAACCCAGGCCAGCACTGAGGTCCTGCTGCGATGAGCATGCAGGGCTGTATCAACCTGCTGCCACCAGTGTCCCCTTGCTGCTGTCCCCACCGGCCATGGGTGCTGCTGTCATGGGAGCAGTGGTGCTCAGGGGCCAGGGGGGTACTGCACTGGGAGCAGGGCTTCTGGAGCAGCCCAAGGGGCTGCTTTGGAAAGCTGGGCTAGGTCCATGCTGAGGGAAACCCTGTGCAGTAGGTGGGGAATTGATAATGCAAGCCAAAAGCTAATCATTCTGCTAGCAAAAATCAGTGGCATTCATGTTTTACAAGGCCAGTAGAGATTCACAGGAGGAATCTTGACTAAGAGGCTATCAACACAAGCTGTGAATATATTGCTATTCCTAGGAATACTGTTGTAACCAGACAACTTGTCTATAAAATTTTATCACTGCAGTACTTGAGTGTGCAGTTCTTATCAGTCTGCTGATACCTGATAATGGCCAGGCTAAAAATACATATTTGCTCTTGCTTTTTATATTCGTGTCTGGTTTATTGCAGAAAGCAAAGGTCATACAACATTGGTCCCAGGCAATGACTATTTTAAAGAATGGTAGTTCTCCATCTTGCTGAAGGAGGGGTTCTGGGACATCAGTGTCTATTCCTTCTTTTGCCATTTACACTCTTGACAGAAGATGGAATAGATTTATTGCGTTTATGGTGAGCTGTTACCTTCTTCAAGAATTGGTGTGATGTTTTTCTTGAAGAGCTACTGGGAGGGTCTGAAAGAATCCTAATTTCCACTGAAATATTTTTGAGTTTGCTCTGCCAGGCATCACTGTAGCACACAAAGGCAGCAAGCACCACCTTTTCTTTAAGGGAACACCTGTGCTGTTTGATTTGGTGCTGATGGGGACACAAGAGGTGGCTTCAGGCTGGCCATGCAGGCCCTGGTGCAGCGCGGCCATGGTAACAGCAAGCTTAGGGCATGCCTGCCTGCATCTCAGCCAGCTTCAAGCTCAGCATCCAGGAGCAGCCAAGCCAGCTGTTTCAAAATCAGCAGTCTAGACATGGTCTAAATAACTGTGATGGGAGATCACATGCTGAGATGCCAGCTGCAATCCTGTGGGAAGATTTATGTGTTTAATGAAATTCAGGTAATTTCACTTCCCTTTTACAACATTTTGGTGGCTTCTTGGTGGATGTCAGCATTTTTGTTTTTACCATATTTAGCAGCAGAAAGGTGTGGATATGGGCAAAAACTGGTCTGTGAGATACTTTGCTTAGGTTAAGTTCCTTCCTAATATGCTTTCTAGTATGAGTTTGATTTAACTGCTTGAGAAAGATGCCTGGATACTGTTTGGCCTAGGTAAAAACAGTCCCGTTCTGTCAGTTAGTCTGTATTTAATAAGCCTTGTGCTCAGAGTGTGTGTGTTTCATGGCATAGCAGAGGTGACCTAAGAGGCTTGTGGGTAGTAATTAATATTCTGTAATAATGAGTTTTCTCTAACTCTCCCTGCTGCTTTCCATCTGCCTTAGGTTTTTCACTAAGTTAAAATCAAGGATTTGAATCAGAGTTCAAATTGTGCTTGTTGGCATAAAGGACAAACATTTGTAGTGTGATGAGACATGAGACCTACTGGTGGGGTAGAGTGGTGTATGCTGCTGTTGCCTTTTCCAGGGAATGCCAAGGAACTAAGGCCCCTACTGAACGTGAGCTGGAGTACTGAATTTACTCTGAAGTGTGGAGGTAGGTCCTCATTCAGCCTATGGGCTCAGTAGCTGATTGCAGTCTCAGCTTGATGCATGTTGGCAGACTTCATGGAAAGGTATTGGTCTCATTGCTGCAGCTCCAGTTAGATGAGATGCTGAAATATCAAAGACACAGTGAAAAATCTGTAAACTCTACAGGACGGTGCTGCTGTAGTGATACCAGGTGAAGCACAAAGCACTGGAGACAAGGAGGCTGGAACAGGCTGTCACTGTGGGCAGCGTTCCCTGAGCTCTCATCTAAAGGCTGAGAGCTGTCAGAGCCTGAAAGATGAGAAGAAAGAGACCTTGGGAAAACTGAGTTGTAGGTTGCTCAGGTAGGAGTTTGCAGGAGACCTGGAAGACAGGTTCCTGTTAAGGGAGAGAGGGAATTAAAGGGAGAACTAATTTCAATGTCTGCCTGAAAACTGCTGTTTGCTTTAACTAATATTTGTTTAATTTAAAATATTTATGACAAACAGGCAGATCTTGTAAGTGTTACAAACAACAGATTTGTGCTCTTTGTAAGTACATGTCTTCTTGAATTGGAGTCAGCAAATTTGTTATTGAGGATTGTGTTATGCTGTGATGATAAGTAGATCCTGTTGGGGTGTTTCAGAAGCTAAAATGCATAGTATCAAGAGTCCTTGTAATGTTCTTTTTGGGGTTATGGAATCCCTTTCTATGTTTGTTAATTGCTTTAGTAAGGCTTGTTCACAGCTAAGCTCCAGTCTGAGCTTTAGACCATGTTTGATCCTCTCCTCCCTGGGGAGGCAAAGTGCAGTATATGCCTGAAGCACTTTTTCAGCCTTTATTTCCTAGTCCTCAGGTTTTCTGTGGCTTATATGGAAACACACATTGTGGAACATGCAATAAAAATGAATTTTATTGTGATAATACATTCCTAGCACTCCAAATACCAAGGGAGGGATTATTAAGCTTGTTTTTCTTCGTTGTTAACTAATCTCATCACCTTTTTAGCATCGTTATCTTAGAAGCATGAGGTAACTGTTGTTTTTATTAGTTGCTGACAGATGGTAACTGTGTAACGAATGTGGATGTAGTGGCAATCCCAAATCATAGGAGTTGAAGAGAGAATTTTTTGATCTCTGGAGAGTGGAAATAGGCCTGCTCAACATCTGTGATAGAAGTTTCTGAGAACCTTAGGAAATGCTTTTAGCCAGGAAACCATTGGGTGATGAAAATTACAACTGTAGTCTTCTGTATTTGGCACTGTAAGTGTGGGATGGCTCTTGAGATCAGTGAATGCACCACAGACAAGTAAGGGAAGAAAACCTGTTTTAATTCCTTGCATTAGTGAAATGTTTTACTGTGCAGAAAAGGACATAAATCTGCATGTGTTATTTGTAGTTCTTCTTTCTGTGAAGATTGGTGTTGATTCATGTCTATTTGTGCTTCTGTAAGACTGTTGTTAATTTTAAATTCTGAGTCAATATCCTTTAGTGGCTAAGTTTGAGTTTTTAGACACATGTTTAGCCCTAATATCAGGGGAGCTGCCATCCTTTGGAGGAGTGACGTCGTCTGCAGCCTCTTTGTGCTTTGTGTACGCTGCTAACTTGGTGTTTTCTCCTGATGTCTGGATTATCTTGAATGTCTTTTTGTGGCCTTGTTCTTTCGGAACAGGATATTGTGCCTGACAAATTCTGTGTGACGGAAAAACTGAACTCAGTGGATTCTGGACAAGTTTCTGGTTAAGAAATATCTTTCTCAATATCAAAATTATTCTTGAACATTCTTCTGTGGCCTGTGTTTATGAACAAATAAACTTTTGAGGCTCCATTAAAATAGAATTAGATACTAATTAAATTTGCTGTGTTTTTCCTTATAGGTAGCTGCCCACTAGCTGGTTTTTGCAAAAACTATCCTCTTTCTGTTAGTAGGAATCTCTAGTTTACTACTACTTTTCTGTGAGATGAAGAAAGACATGTATTAGACCTGCTGCACAGTCTTTGTCTATTCAGTTGGATAAATTAAGACAGTGATGAGAATTTATCTTTCCAGTTCCTCTGTGGCTCACAGAAACTATGTATTCTTTCTTGAGAAATGAAGACTTTAGTAAAGTATAAAGATCAGTGAAAGTTTCCTTCAGAGTCATAACTGGGTAGCTGCTCTGTACCTTGTCTCCAGTGGTAAGGCACAGCCTGGTTTTTCTTGGTATAATACTGATTTGCAGAAACTCTTCTGCACTTGTCCTGGCAAACATCTGCACTCCCTCTGTATGAACCAGGAAGAAAAACTTTCCTTTTCCCTTCCTCAATGTATAATAATGTGTTTCCTACATGGAGACACAAAGAGGTTGGGCCATGTAATTTGTGATTCCTTGGCCTTGTCCATATTACTTTCCTTGCTTCTTTTCCTGTATTTACCACTCACAGAAAACAGTACTAATTTTCCATGTGCTTGTCCAGGTCAGCTTCACTGCTGCAGAACTTTCCTGCTCTACCCTTTGTATTCTTCTCCTCTCTTCTACTGTCATTTTCACTGTGGATTTCTCCTGGGCTAAGGAGCACTCTGCAACCATACTTCCCACAAATTACAAGCATACAGTTTCTTTTTCCAGCCACTTGCTGTAATCAGGGAGAACACTCCATTTCCCTAAAGAATGGAAAACTCAAATCCATTCTCAAAACATATTTTTGGTAATGCTCAAAAATACAGTGTTGTTTGTGGGTCAGTATTATATTGTGGTTTGGGAGAGTTGTGTTAACCAAATGCCAATTCCACCTCCAAGGATTTTCTCTGTATTGCTGGACACAGGTCACAGTAGATATTTTCTTTGTTTACAAAAAGGTAATGTAAGGTTGCATTTACAGAGTACAGTAAGGTACTTTGAGAAGAGCAGTGTGTGTTGCAAAGTAGCATTATGATATTTAATCGGGGTAATGGTTTTAAGCTGAAAGAAGAGAGATTTAGGTTAGAGATCAGGCATAAACTCTTCAGTTTAAGGGTGGTGAGACACTGAAAAAGGCTGCCCAGAGATGTTATGGGGGCTCCATCCCTGGAGGTGTTCAAGGGCAGGTTGCATGGGGCTCTGAGCAGCCTGTTCTAGTGGAAAGTGTCCCTACCCATGCAGGGGAGTTGGAACTCGATGATCCTTAAGGTCCCTTCCAACTAAAAAAATTGTGTGATTTAAAGAAGAAAGGTGATAATCTTGAAAATACTCTGCTAGAAATATAATTGAAAATAAAAACTTAGTATGTAGGTTCAGAGAAGAGAATTTTTGCTTAGTCTAGTGACTCCATTAGTTTAAAGACCATTTCCATGTACCCAGCAAAGATTATGCCCCCAGAGCAGATGCAGAGTTTGGAGTCCTGCTGAGGTGAATCATCTCTTCAGAGCTTGAGTTTGCTGGCAACAAAAAGAAGGAAACAGCTGGAGAAGGCTGAGAGAGGCTTTTGGGGGTAGGCTTCCTATAGATTATTCTTCTAATTGCTACAGCTGAGTACACAAGAATAAAGGCAGAGCCAGGAGGAGGCATATTTATGAAAAATGTGTCCTTTCTCTTAGCTGATCGTTGGCCTTCTGGCTATTGTGCTGTTAGTGTTGAAGCTTTCCTTCTGAATTTTATCATTAAACACAAGTAAGAACATTAATTCTTAATAACAATCTCTCCTTGTAACATTTCACTTTCTCAAGGAATGCGGTGTTATAATTGCTACTAGGTAAGAGGAGAAAAAGAAGAAATTGCAAGCCCAGGTTGTAAGAGGCTTATTAAAGATTTATCAGTTCCCATCTCTTTTGGTGTGATTTGGCCCCAGTTTTCTGTCAAATGGTCCAGAGAGCCCTAACTTTGGCTAGTTTGTGCTTAGTGCCTCTAGCTCCCAAAAGGAAGGAGGATTAATCAGATCTGGCTTGTTTTCACTGAACACTTAGGAAATAATAAAAGGCAGAGCCTGTCAAGCTGTAGTTGTTAAGGGGACTGAAATCA
Source organism: Chaetura pelagica (assembly GCF_000747805.2). Taxonomy (NCBI): domain Eukaryota; kingdom Metazoa; phylum Chordata; class Aves; order Apodiformes; family Apodidae; genus Chaetura; species Chaetura pelagica. The sequence goes on along the minus strand of NW_009954216.1, from coordinate 1,004,416 downwards.
GCAAGTAACTGCTCGTAACGATAATTCTCCAGGATGAAACTAGTGTGATTTATTACTATTGCATTTATGTCTGATGCAAAGTTTTCTGCTCTAGGCTCAGCTCCATTTAATGGATTACTGCTTCCTTGGTTTTCAGGTCCTCCATGTAATCAACTAATGAGCACATAACTTTATTTGACATGCTGGGGGGGAGGGAATATCTAAGTGACACTAGAATTTCCACACTTATTTGTGGCCTAACCCTTTTTGTGTCTGCAGAATTGCCCACCATTGACAGTATGAGTCTGCTGAGGGCCCACAAGGGGTTTAGGATCCTGGGATCCTCCAGCCATCTTGCCTGTGGGTTATGTTAGATGTCAAAGAAGATATACCTGCACAGAAATGCAGCTAGGAGGAGACACCATTGCTCTTCCTTGTTTGTCCCAACACTACAGCACTTCTCCTGGCTGCTCACCTCGTTGTTTAATGTTGTATGTACCTGGCAGCTGCAGCATTGAGGTGCTGCCAGCTGGAAATTAGAAACAAAAGAGGAAACAAAGTCCTTGCACAGAGTAATTGTTTTTATTATGTTGTTTTCATTTAACTTTAGAAAAAGAGTACAGAGTTGGAATAAACGCTAGTGACTGTTGGCCTTGGTCTTTGATATAGATAAAGTGAGCACGCGTGTTCTTTTAGTATTGTTTCAGTGTTTTTCCTCTAATAAATCCAGCCTCCTCAAGAGGCACTTCACTGAGGATGTGATGCAGACTTCTGGAAATGGTTATTGCCCTCAGAAGCAGGGAAAGGTAAGGGTTATACCAGGAAAAGCATTTATAAATCTGAGCACATTTGAGTTTTTTTCCTTTCTCACTGCTTTGAAATATCAAAATAATGTAAATGGCTTTATGCTTTTTTAGCATAGGAGGCTACCCTAACTATTGCAAAAAATGAGTAGCATTTGGGGAATGTCTGAGTATTAGCTGCTCCTCTTTTTACCACTCATTGAAAATATCATGCTGGAATAGCCTGAAGAACATGATCACCTCTTTTCTGTGTGCTCTGGAAAAGGTATTTTGCACATACTTGTGATGCTGCTACCTTTACAGGAAGCCTGGCTTTAATTCTTAGTGTCCCCTGAGAAAAAATATCCTTTTCCGTGAAAGCAGTTGCAACTTAAAATCCCAGTAGAGGCAAGAGGTGTGGTTTTGGTTTTGTGCTTATTTTTAAAGGCTGCTTTAGCAGCTCTCAGGGGTTAAGTCTTGTTAAATGGATCTGAAATTTGCCCATCCAAGAGCTGGGAGCATGTGCAGGTCCACAAGTGTGGGTTGTACTGGAGAAAAGCTTGTTTGGGTTGTGTATTGCTTCTGGGGAATGGAGAGCTCCCTGGCCTGGTCAGTCTGTGCCCAAGACTTGTTAGCACGGTTCTATGTTAATGAAAGCAAAGTAATGTGTTTTTACACTAAAGACATTTTTTGCCTGCCCTCTGGCATTGTCGCTCTGTGTGCTGGCTGCCCTGTGACCCCTTGGCTGTGTGCTCCTATCCAAAGTCAAACCGGGCGGGAGCTCAGCTGTCTCACTGCAGAGGGCAGCAGCGCTGAGCTGGCTGTGATTAGCTTTTCAGAGCTGAGATTCTTCGGATGGCAAATTCTCTGGAGGTCTAAAATCCATATAAAAGTTGGTTGCATCTGTCTCTGTTTAGTAAATGTCAGTTCATTGGTAACTTCAGTGTGCCCACAGACACGCTGCTGCTAGCAAAGTAGTGTTCTTATTTCCCCTGTGCTTCCCTGCTGTTTTCATTAGGTTTGTAATGTCATTTTCTTCAGCTAGATGATTAGTGTCTAACTGTTTTTATGTTAATGCTTGAGTTCAATTCATTTAAAAACTGATAAGTAGCCATATTTCACTTTTTTTGAAATTGTGGAGGTATTCAAAGTGCCTATTGTGCTCCTAACAGAAATAGCCATGTCTAGTTGGAAGAACGCTTGAAAAACTAAGACCCTTAAAAATGCCCTACTGCATATGCCAAAATTAAATGGCAGCACTGTTGCAAGTCAGAATAGCCCAAACTGAATGTGAATTGAAGGAAGATGGCAAAAGTTGCATTTGCTGTTGCAAAAGCATAAAGCACCCCAGTGCCATGAAACACAGCAGCTCATATGTTTGCAGCCATGGTGGACTTGGCCAGATTAGAAGCATAACATCCAAAGAAGGACTTGGATGCTTTTTAGCTGGGACTATGGATCAAAAGAGGCAGCCAAAGATGGCAGAAGAGAACTGCAGGTTGATCTCAATGTAGAACTCATTTTTCTGAAGGTGGTGGAAAAATAAAATCAATTTATCCCTCTGGTAAGGTCTTTGAAACAGTGAAATGGAGGGAATACATAAATCTTTAGGATAGTTTGGTGGATGATAACATGCTTCATCGGTGGACATAGGTGCACTGTTCCTAACATTTTTACAGGTATGGGTTGTTCAGTAATGTACTGTTTGCCTGCAAACTCCTTTGGATATTATTATTAGTGCTTGATAATTCACTTCTAGTTGATTAAAATATGTTGAGGTAGCTGGTGGTGTTGACAGCAGCTTTATTTGCCTTCAATGAACTAGTGAAGTTCCCAAAAACAGTGTGCATATAGGAAGGGTGGGGCCTGAGCTTTGTGCCCATAATCAATACCCCACAACAGAGCTGCCTTTTGCTAGTTCTCTTGGTGTTTTTCAGAGTAATTAACGATCCTTGGGCTGTGGATTTGGAAGATCCTATAATGAGCCCCATCTGTCAGCAGTGCCTCCCTGCCTGGGTTTAGTAATTTGGGGAGGGGTGTAGCCTCCAGTGCAAATCTGTCTCATGGGGTTGATAAGTTTTCTTGGAAAAATCTGTTCTGGAACCAGGATATGGAGTGATACAATTTTGTTCTTCTCTTTGTCCCTGTATTGTAGGTATTCTGGATACATATCCCTCTTTTCCTCCACTCTTCATGGCACATTTGCTGTGTATCTTTGGGATTACTTTGTACAAATAGTTTACTTAGTGTTGAGAGTCCTGTATACACATTAATTTCTTCTAGTATGAGATTTGAGCTCAATTCTTTATTTTGCAATGAATATTCTAAGCACTGTGCTAAAGAATATTCTACAGAATGGATTTCTCGGTCTTTTCTATTGAAGTTGTTCTACTTATTAGTCAAAACTGAGTCTTTGTGAGAGAAATGATGGAAAAGTGATTATAGCTGGTGGGGCAGAGGACTCCTGGGATGGACAAAGTGATACAGATAGAGCCTGGCTTTTAATTCTGTGTCTCCTGAATATTTATTTATGCAAAATAAACAGGTTCAGAAGGAGAAGCAGAACAAGGTCTTCTTCAGCTATTCTGGAGTTCAGCTTTGAAGTAATGGCAACCGAGCCAGTGAAAAGAGGCCAGTAAATCTGAGCGAGCGCTGGGGCGTTAGTGCTGTGGAGCGAGGGCAGGGGCTGAGCTCAGCGGAGCACAGGGGAGCGAGGACAGGGTGGGAGAGCTGGGACTCTTTAGCCTGGAGAAGTGAAGGATGAGGAGAGACCTCATTAGTGTCTACAAGTATCTAAAGGGTGAGTGCAAGGAGGATGAAGCCAGATTTTTCAGTAGTTCCCAGTGACAGGATGGGGGGCAATGGGCACAAGCTGGAACAGGGAAAGTTCCATTTAAATATGAGAAAAAACTTAGTGGGAGGGTGACAGAGCCCTGGAACAGGCTGCCCAGGGAGGGTGTGGAGTCATCCTCTCTGGAGATATTAAAGACCTGCCTGGATGCAATCCTGATAAGGTGCTCAAGGCAATCCTGCTTTAGTGGGGGATTTGGACTAGATGATTTCTGGAGGTACCTTCCAACTCTTGCAATTCCATGTTTCCTTGACCGAAGTATGTTTTTATGCCTTTTATTGGAATGTGTTTAAAAGATGCCTCTGGACAAAACATTTTTTGGGCATGATAAAAATTCTTGTTCAGTTGCAACAAGAATTTCAACTGAATGCAAATTGTTTTGTTTCATTTGCACTTACTTTGTATGAAGTTTCAAGACATTTGGCAAACCAAAATAACCCTGTTGTGCATCTGACCTCTGCTCAGGGGTTGCATTATTAAAGGAAGAAGATGCAGCAGAGTGTTTCCCTTGATGTGATGTGTTCCCCTGGAAGTGTCTGTAGGCAGCAGAGCGGGCTGCAGGTGCGCGCTGCCGTGCGGGTGCTGTAAATCTGCTGCCTCACGGAGTGTGGGGAGAGTTTGCGTGAGCATGGTGCATATGGATGTATTTCTGTGCTGAGACAGAAATATAGCAGCCTGAGGTAAAACAACAACCTTTTTTTAAATCCCAAACCCGATTTAGAAGAGTCTGCAAGTCTTCTCAGTTCATCTGAAACCCTAAATCTGTCTCTCATTTAGCTTCAGCCCCCGGGGGGGAATGGAGACAATTTTATCATCTGTTTATGTAAGCTTTTGTCACTGAAAAGTTAGATTTAAGTTAGATTTATGCAAGGTGGTTAAGTCAGATTTACGGGACACCGTTAACTCTGAGAGAATGACCCAGAGGATATAAAGAAATTTCAGCTGAGGAAATATTTTATTTTAGTGTCTGGAGGAGTTTACACCGAACAGACACTTGTGCCCTTACACTGGTAAGAGTTACAGCAACATTATTTCTGCCTGTAGAGTTAATGAGGTTGCTTGAGTGCATTTTAAATTCTGGATCTGTAATTGGCTAAAAGTTGCCTGCAAACATCCAAGTTAACACATCCCTGCTGGGTCTCTGGTGCCTCTTTGGCTCTGGAATTGGCATGGCCTTGGGTTGGGGCATGCTTGGTGTCCTCTCATAGGAGGTGGCAGAGCACTGTCACAACCTGTGCAAATCTTCAGCCCCAAACCAACAGGTTAATTTCAAAAGCAGTATTTCTCATCTACAGATACCAATAGTATCAAAGTATCTGTAGGCTTTTCATTGCTTTATGTAATCAAGGGAATGTGGTCTAATTTAGTAATTGAATATTTGTGACCTGCAAGGGAGGGAAAGGGAGGGAAAGGTCCTTGCATGGTTTTCTGGTCCATATGTGTCACTGCAAAAAGAGGAGCTTGCTTGCATCAGTGGGGCTCTGTTTTGTCACCTTTCCCTCTTCTCCCAACACCCAAAGCTGTGGTGTTGGTGTGATTCAGCATGATGGATTTGATTTGTGAGGTGAAAATTAAGTCTCCTCCTTGTCTCAAGTGTGGGTGAAAGTGTGAGCACTCATGAACAGTCTCAACAGAAGCTCCTGAATGTTGTCGTGGTTTAACTGAAGTTAATTTCCACTGTTGCCCTGAGAAGCCTGACAGGCCTGGGGGCATGCCTGGGGGGAGTATGGGTGAGTGCCCTTGTCTTTGGGGCAAGCTCTGGAACTCAGTTCAGCTGGGCTTGTGCTGGGTGCCTTGGGAGTGTCAGCACTACTTACTGATAAGGGATGATGAAAGCTGTGATTGTTTAACAAGAAGTTGTCAGGAAAGGGGCTTTCTTCTTCCTTTCTAGTGTGGAACAGAGAGAGAACAGGTAATCCTTTGTGACAGCCAGGTCTGGAAGCTCTGTGCACGTGGGATGTTTAAGTGAAATTAAAGTTGATAGCAAGCATGGTCAAGGTTTTGGTGCACTTCATCAACCCTGTCTGAGAAAACAGCTGAAATGTTTGCAAGAACTGGGTGTTACGTGGATTTAACTTTCTCCATCAGCGGTAGGTTTTGGCATCTCAGGCTGAGAGGACTATGTATGCAGCTTTCTGAGCCTTGGAAAATATTCTTGTTTAGGAAGAAACTGAAAGGAAGTAATCTTCTGTTAATTTTCTCCTTCTGATGCATAGCTCTGTGAATTTTGGTATTACTTTTTTCTGCAGGGATCCAGCTGGCATTTCCTGTGGCTCCATGTGCCAGGAGTGCCCTCTAGCACTACCCTGGTTATGGGACCCTGTTGGGGCACACCAGGGGTGCTGCGTCCTCTCTGCTCTCCGGGCTCTTCTGCTCTCTGCAACTGCTTTCTCTGGGTCCCCTTCCTACACTTCTCACTTCTTTTAAAAGCTCGGTATGATTTTTTTTTTTTTTTGCCTCTGTGCACTACATGGTTTTATTGGTTCTCCTTAAATCCAGCCTTGGGTATACAGGTATTATTTTGAACAGTGCAATAAAGGAACCAGAGAGACCAAAACCTTTTTTCGAAGTCTGTCTACCCTGATCTCCATGGATTTTCAGGTTTAAAGTGTTATGTGCATGATAGCTCTGAATTAAATTCTTTTCATTGCCTGTTTTAGCAAGCATCATATATCTGTCTTTTTTTGTCTGAAGAAAAAGGGAAGTTACTTACAGAGATGGTCTTTTTCCAGGGCAAAAATTCTATAGGATTGGTAGAGCAGGACATGCTATGGAGGGATCATGCTGTGTATATTCAAGACAGCTTAGAGTCAAATGGGGTAAATTAATAAATCACATCAAAAGGAGCTGTGAAATTTTATGGAAAAAAAAATCATTTGTGTGAAAAGATTATAATCTTGAGGCAATGGCACAAACTATTGTCACAAAATGCTGATGTGGTCCATGAAAGGCAAAGGAAAATCAGAAAAGCTGCAAAGCCAGAAATTAGGCTACAATTATGGGTATATTGGCCGGGTTTGGGGCTGAAGGCAAGAGACTAAAGAACTTAAATCTTACAAACCTGTAATTTTTGGAGGTGTATAATGAAAAAAAATATTAAAATAACCTAATCTGTAAAGATAGAGCAAATTTTGATTAATCCTGCATAGCAGACACAGCGTGTCATGTTACTCAAATTTGATCTCCTGGTAGAAGAAATAAATCTGGCACAGTAAAACATTTAACTTCAAAAGCTACACATATATAGAAGGCTGTTTAGAAAGAATTGTAAAGAAACAGCTGAGAGTACAATGCTTTCAGGCAGACTTTGAAAGCACTCCGTATCTAGCATGATTAAAAATTGAAGAGAAAGAGACTCTTCAAAAGTGGACATAATAGCAAAAGAATGAAAATATACAAAACATACCTTCTGGTTAATTTCAATGTAAAACCTCAAGAAAAGCTAAAAAGATTAATTGACAGTCATATCAAAAAAGAAATAAACCCAAAGACTCTGAAACCAAATCTTAAGTAGTCTGGCACTGCTTTTGCAGTTAATAGGTAATCAATAGTAAAGTAATAAACAATAATACGAGTCACATTCAAGGAAATTAATGTGATGATAGAAGAGTTCAATGCATTCTTTGCCTTGGCGCTCAGTATGGGAAGGCTTGGGGAAGCTCCTTATCAACTCCTTATCCTGTGGGAAAAGTCTGAGGAACTGTCACAAATTGACGTGTCAGTAGAAGATAAAGTAACAAAATGACAAAAACTGATAGCAGCATCTGAGGTGAAAAAGGAACTTAAATATGAACTATTAAGTGTAGAGTAACCTGTCACTAAATGAGCATCTGTGTTGTGGAGACAAAAAGTACATACTTTTTTATGGGATAGAGCAGGCAGGAGGAGTGATGTGGGGAGCTACAGGTAGCCTTCTGTACTGGCACTAGACAATCAAGACTATTAGCCATGTGCATGAATATGGTATTGTGGGAAAACAGAACTTTTCAAGGGAATCATGCCTGAAAAATCAATCAGATTTGTCTGAAGGAGTCAATGGATATTGGGATAAGGGTGGTCTAGTCAATATTTAGTGTACATTAATTTTCTGAGAGGAAACAGGAAACAGAAGGTAAGAAAATAAGTCTTTTTATTTGAATTGAGGGAAGTTTCCTTTAGTCAAACAGATTAATTATTGGATTTGTGCTGCTCAGTGTAGTTGTAGCTGGTCAGGAAAAGGAATTAACAGTGAAGTGCTAACTTGTGATCATACACACTGCTCTGTAAACAGTGTGTGTAGAGGAGGCTCTTGAGAAACATGTGTACAGCATTGCATACACAACAGCAACTGCTTGGAGAAATTGTTAGGCAGTAGATTTAAAATAACCAAAGGAAACGGACTTTTTCCTACAGCACCGAATCACATTGTGGAGCTCATCAGCATGCATGGTGCTCATCAGCTGAGGAGCATGCATCAGCTCATCTCAGCATTGCAGACTTGAACTACAACTGTGTTCAAAGAGATTCAACAGATTTCTTGGAGGCAGAAGATAGTAAATATTAAACAAAATGGTCTGAGTGCCAGTTTTCAACTCACAAGCTCCCCAGCCTGAGGATTTTGCTATCTTTGTCACAAAAATCTGCAGCTGGCTGTTGTCACACAGGGTACTCTGCTTAACTGGCCTTTTCTCTGACCTGCTGTGTCAGTTTTTAGGTGTTCAATTTAAGACCTGGTAATAATACTTGGGAAAACATCCTTGGGCAAAGCAATATTAATTCTGAAGCATATTTTCTGTCAGATTCTGTTGGCAACTTAAAGCTATTTTTATTTGTGTTTGTGGGCAGAGGGAGGGTAAACTGCTTCCCACTATTTTCAGGTAGTGAGCATCTCTGAATTTGTGAAGTGAGTGCTCTTGTCCTGCACTCAGCAGATGTGTGTGTTTGTGCTGTGGACAGAGATGGTCAGGGCTTGCTGTGGGGTCACTGACCTATGGATACGTCTCTAGAAAGGTTTTCTTATTTGAGCAGGAAGTATTTCAGGCAGCCAAACCACTCAAAATATTTTCACCTGTGCTGGAAGAAACATACAATGAGAGGTTTGCTTCCATTCAAAGAAACTGTGCACTGTGCATTAGCAAGGAATGTCACAGCTGTTCTTACAGCTCCCTCCTTGAAGGGACACAATACATGTTGTTCAAGGGACTCAGTCCTCAGCCAAGTGCTAGACTTCATGTCATCAGGTCAATACCTTCTGATTCTGGCTGTGCTGAGTAGCTCCTTTTTCAGTCTGTGTACAAGGCAAGGTAGCAGTGCCACATTGAGCAGTAATGGGTGCTGGGTGAGTCTCTGAACTTGTGTTCTGGGACCCCCAAAATTTTATATAGAAAGAGATATTTTTGTTTCCTACATCTGTGATATTGGTGGGATGTAAGAGTAGCACAGCTTGGCAGTAAAATACATTGGACTGTGTAACCAGCAGTATTGCTGCCTGGTGGAACTCAAAATAGGAATATTGGTTACAAAATGTCAATGTGTGAAAAATGTCTTTTTTTTAAGTTTCCATTTGGAATAAAATAGATGTTTCAGTAAATCTCAGCCACCTTTGTTTTGAGCTGTGGGAATCCATAAGGCAGTTCATGAAAAGTCCTGCCAGTGAAAATTGCTGAGATGTGCAACTCCTTCTCACATGGGACAGTGTAGTGGTTTAGGTGGTGAAAAGAAACTGTAACCATTGAGACAGAAAATAATGTGAGTCAAAACATTGAAGTAACAGTTGCTCTATTTTAGCAAAGGGTGAAAAACTTCTCCTTTGACATTGCAAAACCAAATTATTGAAACAGCTCTTTGTGATATCTCTCCTGAACTCATCAGCATGCTCTTGGTTTTAGACCCTGGCTCTAGGTCAATCCCAATAACACCATGTTACTGGGATGGCTGGATGCATCTGTTGTCTGGAAAAAGTGATTTCTCCCCCATGCCTGCCCCCTTTCGTAATTTACAAGCTGTAAGAGCTGAAGAAGTGGATACCACATCGAACAACTCTGTAACAACCTCAGAGCTTCCTTTAATTTGTGCTGGATTATGTTAGCATGGAGCATGGAGACCCAAGTCCAAGGTGCAGAGGGAGAAGCACATGTGCTGGGCTTGGGTCCCGAGCCGGTGCTGCTGAGCAAGCAGGAACACTGCTGGGCTGTGTGCTCCTGGCACCACTGCACAGAGCAATTGGGCTGGGGCAGTGTCAGCAGCCTGCACTGCAGGAGGATGCAATTACTGCTTCACTGGGGGGCATAAAACCCACCACATTTTCCTTTGAGTAACTCTTGTCCCACTAGTGAAATGTGTTTAAGGTTTATCTTTGAACACTTAAAATCCTTCAAGAGGGAGACTTCATTTTAATACACACAGAAATGTTTTCTATCTTCCAGTGCTTGTCCTTGGGTTTTCAACACCACAGCATAGGAGTGTAAAATCCCTTGGTTATCAGCAATATTGATTAGTTCTTATGTCTTCCTTATATAGTTATTTCTTCCTAAAATTCCTTACTAAAGTATGCTCTGGTTTAGGATTTAAAACAAAAATAAAATATGCTAGCATTTCTTTCTTGACCACTTCAGTTGCTGAATTCCTAGAATCCAGTTCTGGTTCACTGCTGTAACTTATTTCCATTTCTTTTTCACTCTTTTTCACATTAAAAAAAAATAGAAAATTGAAAGGATTTACTTTTTAGGTGAAGACAGACGTTGAGTCTTTGAAAGTTATATAGACTAGATTTCAAGAAAAAAATCCTGGGAAAAGGAGAATCTGCTGTGTTGAATTCTGTGTAATATAGCTGCATGTACTGGGCAATGTGTCCAGTTTTAATGACAGTTAAAATTCTGCAGGACTTTCTCATGGGAGCAAGAAGTCCCTCTGTGACTCCCTGTTTGCTTGCCAAGCTCAGCTTAGATGCTCTGCCTTTTGATCTTGCTACTTCACTCTGTCCCTCTCTTCATGAGGGAGAAGCTAATGAGAGGGAAAATAAAACAGACACAAGGAGTTTCCTTCCTGAAGATGTGTTGGCACATAACTGGCATAAAACTACCTTCAGATTTTCATAGTCTGAACCCGCAAGTAAAAAAACTGACTTTGAAGAATGATTCAGAATAATGCACCTGTGAAAGCTATTTTCAGTGTTCTGACCAACTTTATTTTTTTATATTACAGATGAAAAGCAGATAGTTAATCTTGTAATATTCTCTGATTTAATGAACACCTGCTCTGAAGCAGTCTAACTGTGTATATACAGTTAATTACATTTGGTGTTGGGGACACTTTGTTTAAACAGTTTAAAAACAGAGGAAGGGTTCTCTTGAGTGACGACTGTTGTGTACAATTACTGTGGAAAAGCTGCTGCATTCTGTATTCTAGGTCCTTATTAAAACAGTCTCTCTTGCTTAGGGCTAAATCTGAATATCACTGCTTCATGGTAACATGCTGCCAATTCAATCCAACCAGGGGAGAAAAAAAAAGCTGGTGATACATGCTAAAAATTTTATATTAAGCCATGTGACTAATTAGTTCTTTTTTGTGCCCTAAGAGGCTTATATTTTACCTGGCTTCAGACTTCCCACACAAAGCTAAGGGAGGTTTACCTAGCACAGTGTGGAACAGCTTATTTTAAGGTGGAAAAAGTCACTAGCTACCTCCTGCTGAGACCTTGTGTTGAGAAAGGTAAATTATAAGTCACTAAGGTTTAGCTTGAAGACCTAAATTATTTTTTAGTATTTTACTGTTTCCTGCTTGGAGCTCTCAGGCTTTTTAGTGAGCATGTTACGTGACCTTTTCGAGGTGGTTGGGGGTGGGACAGGAATTGAACTGAATGAAGAAACTTGTTAGAATCCTTAAATAAAACACTAGTTTCTCATTGCCTAGATTGAAAGGAAAACTGTGCACCCTGGTTTATTGACCCCTCTGGCTACCACTGCCTGCTGCAGGGTTTGGAGGAGTCAAAAGCAGAATGTTGGTTTTGCTGCCTTATTTTGGGAAGTTTTTCCAATATTTTATTTTTATTTCCTTGCAGCAACTAAACATCCTTAGCAGATAGATCCTGCAGGCAGTTCTAGATAGAGCAGTACAAATCCATGGTGTTTTAGGGTCTCTGAAAGGGCACATGTCTTCCTGAGCAAATGAGATAGATGCTCCATGGGACCTGAGGAAGTAGATCAGTATTCAGTTCTGAGGATGATATCCCACTGCTATTAATGGCTCTTTGTTTTGTTTTGTTTTGGTTTTTTTTACAATTTAGTTATAAATGTTTTGGGGCTTTTGGGAATACTTCATAGGAGTAGTTTTTTACAGATTTTATTAGGTTAAATGTGTGTTTGTCTAGCACAACAGAAGCAGTCCCATGGAAAAGACTCTTGAAAAGTTTTACCTAAGTCCTGCAGGCAGTTCTAGATAGAGCAGTACAAATCCATGGTGTTTTAGGGTCTCTGAAAGGGCACATGTCTTCCTGAGCAAATGAGATAGATGCTCCATGGGACCTGAGGAAGTAGATCAGTATTCAGTTCTGAGGATGATATCCCACTGCTATTAATGGCTCTTTGTTTTGTTTTGTTTTGGTTTTTTTTACAATTTAGTTATAAATGTTTTGGGGCTTTTGGGAATACTTCATAGGAGTAGTTTTTTACAGATTTTATTAGGTTAAATGTGTGTTTGTCTAGCACAACAGAAGCAGTCCCATGGAAAAGACTCTTGAAAAGTTTTTACCTAAGGATGAAGTTTTTTATTCATGGGGAGCTTGTTGATGTTGACATTTCTGAAAACTTCACATTACTTATCTTGTCTGGCAGAGAGCTATGAGATGGGTGAGGGCCAAAAACATTGAAGTTTAAAAAATGGATAGATGGCAACAGTTGTAAGTGCATCCCCTGCAGGGAACAGTGTCATGCACTGCAGTGCGGGGCCCTAACACTGTAAAGGCTGAGAGAGAAAATAAGAGTAACTGAAACAATTTTCAGGACTTAGAAGACAGAAAGGGACAGACATTCAGTCTCTGATATGGTGATGATTTCAAGCTCAAGCTTGCAATTGTGAATTGTTCCACTGTCACTCATTACATTAATAATTCTGTCTTTAGGTAAGGGTTCCTCACTCCTGTAGTAGCAGAATTGAAAATTCAATTATTTATATTCCAGAGCTTCTTGCATTTGTTCTCATGAGGCTTCAGGATGAGTGTGCCAGTCCTGTCCTGCTCTTACAGCACTCCTTGCCTGTGCTGATGTGTAGGAAGGGGTTATCCTCATGTGGGACTGCACAGAGGTGGTGAGGAAGATATATCTATGAGAACAGTAGGCTAAATCTGGGAACTTGTTTTCTGTTGGCGGCTATTGGCATCCAAGGTACAAATACAGATAGGCATGTAATTGAAAATCTATTTTTGAAATTATATTAAATTCAACTCTGTGTGCTTACTGCTAGGATAATAGGGTGAAAGTGCTGTTGGTATTTCATACATTAAGGACATGCACATCAAGTCAGAAAAACAGCCAAGCATCATTTAATGTTGATTTACCAGTTTTTATTTGAATGGAAAACAGATCAAAAGGCTTTTTGCTGTGATGTACTTTGTACAGAAGCAAGAGACTATGACAAGGAAATGGTAATACAAAAATATATTTTCATAAACTGTATTCTTGGCTTCTTCAACTGCAGCCTTAGCATGTGCAATATATAATTACAATGCCTTATAAGCATTTCTTAACAAGACATTTTTTGAGCAGTCACTAGAAAGCTATAATCAGTAATAAAAATGAGGGCATTAGCACTCAGACCACAGTAAGAGCGTCATTAAGATGTAAGTTCTAAGGTATGCTACTTTAAATTTGCCTTGTTATGTGTGCAATTAGGGAAGAAACTATAAAATGATGATGATTTTTCTACAATTCCTTATCCTAAATGCCTTTAGAAAGTTTAATTAATGTTAAAAAAAGAAAAAAGTGGTGGGATAAGCCAAAGTTTAACAAGCAGTTCTATCCTTTAGAGTGATCAATGATCACTGTCTGGTTGTGGTCCTCTGAGTTAATGTTTGCTATGGCAGTAAAAACTATGTTGCTGCATTCAGATAATATGTGTGGTTTATCCCCAACCAGTAGAAGGAATGTGCTTGTGGAGTAAGGAGGGAGTTCTCCTGCCCTTGCTGAAGTGAGCAGCAGCGTTCCTGCTTCTCCTGGGAAACAGGAGCATCTCTTTCCAGTTAATGCTGCACATTTTGTTTTGTTAAGATAAGATGTTCATTAAGATAGCAGTCACTGAAGGTCTGATTGTAATATATATATATGTTGTCATTTGTGTGTAAGTTTTGTCATCCATCATTTTGTTTTCATCTGGATAGATACATTAGCTGTGGGTTTGGCACTAACAAAAATCGGCAGGAAAGTGTGTTACTGAGACAGAGCTTTTCTAGCAAGAATAAATAGTAAAAATATCTATATTTTCTTTCATATTTGCTAAGTTCCTTCAATATTCATTTGGAATATCATAGTAAATGTTCCATTATAGCTATTTTGTTGTTATTTGTTGCTGGTAACTATCATTTGAATAGATATTAAGTAGATCACCCTTTGGAGACACTGTGGCCAAGGTTGGGATGTTTTGTGGGGGGTTTTGGTGGAGTGTTTGTAGTTGTTTGTGTTTGGTTGGTTTTGTTTTTTTTTGTGCTGATGGTTGGATTTGATGATCTCAGAGGTCCTTTCCAACCATGACAATTCTGTGATTCTGTTAATGAAAATTTGTGCCTAGGTTAGAAAACTTATAAATAGTAAAGATGAACCTTAGAGATCACATCTAGTAACTTCTGCCAGTCTACAGAAACAAGCCTTGCAGCATTTTGTGTTTCTCACTTCAATCTCTTGGGTACGTCACTGTGACAGTGAAGTGAATGCATCAGCTGCTAGCTCATTTCTGCCCCGACTGTCCAGTCCAACATGTCTGAGGATGATACTCTGTGGGGTGGTTGCCACTGCTGATGCCCTTGCTGAGGAAATCATATGAACCAGTGCTGCAGTTTGGGACAGGAGGCAAATGGCACCATGGTAATTGGAACTGCAAAAAGGAATTTAAAGTGGAGGACAGATAATTACTAGGGCTAAAACTGGGCTGTGTAAGGTGGTTAACGCAGCTGACAGGCTGGTGGAAGATTGTATAAATGGAAATACTTCAGAAATCTTCTCTGCATAATTAAGAAGATGACTTGGGTACATGATGGCACAGTGATGGAAAAACTTAGGTGATTTCTTTGCAGATAACAAGGCAAATATATTTTTCCAACTAGTCATGTTTCTGTGAGATTTTTATCTAGTAATTGTGTTTGTCTGCAGTGTGCAGATGGATGGCTAACTGATCCTGCTTAGCTAGTGATGTCTGTCAGGATCACAGCATTAGAAGGGATGACTGATGTGATTTTTTTTTCAGGTATTACCTTCAGGAAGCCGAGCACCGTGAAACAAGGAAGTAAGAGTTCTAAACAGATGTGGGAGTTTGCAAACACAGCGTAGATGCCAGCTCGGGAGTATCAAACAATCATATAGTGAGGATATAGTAAGATATTTTTCTGCTGCGTGGTTAAGTATCCAGTATCCATATCTAAATCTTCTAATTTATTACATATCCTTCATAACCCCTAAAGTACAGAACGAGGACAGTGGAGAAAGAGTGATTAAAGTAGAGACAAAAATACCTACTTGCCTCAGAAAGGGCTCAATAATTTTGTTTCTTTGCTAAAGGGAAAATAAAAAAAGATGTAAGCTCAGGTACCAACTTAAAATTAACTTAACTTGCTGATGCCTTAAGACTGAGGATTAGTGAATTTAATTATGGGAGCCAGGAAGCACATTAAGATAACACTGGGCCTTAAACTAAATCCCACAAAGCAATTGAAATTGAAGTTTGTGGTTTGTGTTCTGTCTCCATGAAGTCCCATTCTTATTGCACTGATTCACAGGAGGCTCTTCCTCCTCCGCTCGCCCCCTGGCACATGCTTTCAGGTACTTTTGTCCCCTTTTTTAATTATTGGGTTTTATATCTGGACCTTGTGTTTAATTTTTTATTTTTTTATTATTATTTTTTTAAGACTGAGACACAAGATTAAATCCTTTTAAGGCCTTTTGTGAAGAGTCCTAATTCTTAGTCAATTTGCTGATGAATTTTGTAATTTCGACCTTTCTCTTACCTATGAGGGATGAAGATTTTTCTTTCACTTGCTGGTGTTGGAATTTGCACACCCCTTACCAAGCATTTTTAAATTAAAAGTGACACAGTTTTTGATGGAAAAAGGAAACCAATTTATGTGCTTTGGATTATGTAAAATATATCACCTATGCCATGTACTGTCCTTTAGATGCCCAGATCACACAGCAGTATCTATACAAATATTTGTAGCAACATGTACACCTTCCAAAGGAAAGAATGTATCTGTTCCCTAATGAAATAAACTGACATATCACATTTGGAGGCCTGGAAGTCTTCCAAGCCTTCTGGTTGAGTTGTGACATAAGTAATTAGTTAAGTTGAATCTTGGGACATTCCCACCTATTGGTAAGATGGGAAATGGTACATTATCTTGACATCTGACTTCTGAGCTGTTATAGAACTTAGCAACTGAATTTGGAGCTGGTATTGGTCTATAGTGTTCCAAAGACCTATTATTTTAAGTTCTTCTTTCCCCGTATTCTTTGCTAAAGTCTTTTTTTATTCTCTGCATTGCATCCATCTGTTTTAATATCTGTCCATTTTAAAGAACTCTTTATTACAATAAACATTTTACCTTATTCCTGGTTGGTGTTGTCTTAAGAACCTCATGGTCACTACATGATATGCAACTTTTTTCTCTGGGTGTGCAAATTGATTCTGTTTTCACTTGTATATTTCAGAGTAATTTTATTGGATTGTGCTTTATGTTGTTCCAGATAATTAAAAAGTGTAGAATAGGTTAGTGGTTAAGGTTGTTGTGACAAAAACACTTGGGTCATTAAAAAAACTAATTAGTCATCCTAGCGGGGAGTATGGTAAGGTGAAGGGATGGTCCCATGCTGGGCCAAATGGTTTTCTTTCTTCTGACAAATTTTCACTCTGAGTGTAAAACAATGCAGTTGCAGACCGAGGTTTCTGTGTTTCAAGCTTATTTTGAGACTTCTAATTCAGGGACAGCACAATTTGAAAATTAACAGGTACTTAATGCAGTGTCCACTAGGAAGCAGAAAAAGTAACTTTTCCAAAAAACAGTACATGCAGCATCTCACCTTATGAAAAAGTTTTACACAAAACCAAACCTGAACATTCAGAGCATAATATCATATGTCTTTTTATCTCTATATTTAACATTCACACATCCTAGCAAAATAGAGAACAGCTAATGGAGCAGTTTTGGTGCACAGGCTGTTTGCAGATACCCATCCTTCATCAGTGCAGTCTGTCATACTCTTCTTCACTGTTTGAGTTTTGAGTCTTGAGTGTTGCCATTTTTAATTTTTTTTAATGTTTGGATGAGTTGGTGTCTCATATTGACACTATTGACATTTCCTTGTTACTGCTGTCATGGCCATTTCATGGTTTTATTTTTAGCTGTATGTCTTGAAAGTCTGCTAGTTAAAAGCCTGGAAAATTAAGTCCATTTTAATGTCATGTCATTGCAGAGAAAATGGAAAATTCTCCTTATTCAGCACTTTCACAGCTGCTTCAAAAGGACTCCTTATTGATTATTCTGTAAATACCAGTTCTGATTAATAATACGAATTTACTTATTGAATGTACAAGAACATGTTGCAGACCCTCCATCCCATTCCTCTTTTGTTGTGGGGCAGCATGCTGTGTCAGGTGAATTTTCTCCTGTTTTCTTGCAATTAACAATGCAATGTCACATACAGTGGAGAGGCACCGTCTCTCTGGAGGAAGTTTCACTGGTGCTGGCTCCTCCTCCTGCTTCCCAGCCCCAACCAACCTCCTCGTGTCCATCTGCAGAACAGGCCACTAACCTCCCATGTCCTTGCTCTGGATGGCAGGTTACTGGGAATATGTTGCTAAGCCCTTTTTTTTTTTTTTTTTTTAGTTTAAAATAGTTATTTATTGATCAGCGTTTGGCAACTG
Source organism: Chaetura pelagica (assembly GCF_000747805.2). Taxonomy (NCBI): domain Eukaryota; kingdom Metazoa; phylum Chordata; class Aves; order Apodiformes; family Apodidae; genus Chaetura; species Chaetura pelagica. The sequence goes on along the minus strand of NW_009954216.1, from coordinate 986,704 downwards.
GCACTATGCCAACTTTTAGTATTAACTGCAGCCTTGTTTTATATAAACATTATAAAATTTTATGGTTCTCCTCAATACTGAGAAGGTGTAAATGTTTCTCCCAGAGTGGTGTGGAACATGGCTTCTGATATTTTCTTCCTTAACCCTTCAAACTCTCATTGTGCAGATTTCAAAAAGGGCACATGACAGCTTCCCTCACCCTTCCTTCTTCTTGTGTTTGGAAAGGAAAGATTTTAAATTCAGTGTCTGTAACAGGAAAGATTTTAAATTCAGCTGTCTGTAACAGCACTGGGAGGGAGGGAGGCAGGGGAGAAGAGGCATCATGACATTCAGAATTCCTGTAGATATAATTATACATTAATAATAAACAAGTAACAGCTCAACCAAAATTCTTCATCAACTAATTTTTAAAGTATTGCAACAAAGCATGATACTGTACTTCCTTAGAAAGTAGGATATAGGTTTGTTTTTTTTTTTCCTTATGAATATTGAATACTAAAGGACCTCACAGTGAGGAAAAAGATGCAGGAGAACATCTGGCCTGGGGATTGTTTTCCTGCCACAGAAGGGCTGGACAGCATTGCGGAGCTTCTTGTACCAACTGGAGAAATGGAGATAGATGTGCTGAGAATCTGAGAACCAATTAATAATCCATCTTCCTATGTTAATAATATATACTTGCCGCATGTAGGTGTCTGTTGGTGAAGGGAACATGTACAGAATGTTTTAATAAAATATGCTGACCCTTACTACAATAAACAGGTTTGTTTATAAGAAGTCTCTTGGAAGAATTTCAGGAGTGTCACTTTTCAGGGCTAATAAATGACTGAGCAGTTCTTATGGATGACAACTTTGAGGATATTTTGCAGTTAGTTAAATATGTTGTAATTTTTAATGGTCCAGCTATTCTGTATCTGTTTTCCTGGTATTTAATCTGCATTATCTTTCTCATTAAATTGTCATTACCATTTTTTATTGTTTCTTTGTTACCTGGTTAGATCAATTCCTGTACTGGTGAGAACATGCCTAGAAGAGCCACACAGAATATATCCTGTTGTAGGCTGGACATATTGCTGAATACTTCTCTCTAGTTAGCCTGATCTGTTCCTTGAAGAAACAAAACATTTCTGATTTTAAGACCAGAGGAAGCAGTCATGGTAATGGTGTCTGATCTTCTGTGTCACAAAAGCCATTACATTTTACTGGGTGAAAAAATGACTTTGCTTTTGTTAGAACACTGCCATTTCTATGGGGGAAATTATTAGTGAAAAAATGGAAAATAAAGGGCTTGAAAACAGTTTTATTTATTTTTTTAACCTAGGTTGTTGTTCAGTATTTAAACTTTGGTTTTGAGTTTGTGATTATATATGGATAGTTGACTTCCATAATCCCAAATTATGGATTCCAGAACTCCTTGTTAGAGACAAGAAATTGAAATCGAATAGTGCTTATCAGGGTCAAGAGCACAGTACTCTCATCCTGTATATTGCAAGCATCAACAAGTTAGAATTTAAAAGAAAAGTCATGGCCATAGAAGAAAACAAAAAATAACAGGAATAAAAGGTGGTGTCTGCTGCCAGTTGGGCATAATTATTCAAAAGCAATACCTGCCCAAATTAATCTAATCAAAGCAGCCCCTCTGAGTTGTGACCCACCAGAACTGGTATGAGTGGCTATTTTATGCAGTTTTGGGCAGTCTGACAATATGGCAGTAAAACTGTGCAGATCGGAACTGGGAATGAAGACACTTGTTGGAAGAAATGTTATTACCTGAGTATGTGAATGTAGTCTGAAGGACTCTCACACAAGACATTTTTCAGTCAGTTGAGATTGCTGAAAAACACAATGGCATGAAAGAGGGATGTTGGCTCCAGCAAATGAGGAGTCTGGAGGACTTGTGGTGAAATGACTCATATGGAGCTTCTCAGCTGCTGCCTCAGCTAAGCAGTTTCAGCAAAGGATCATGTTTAAAGTGGAGAGGAGGAAAGAAATGGCCAAGATGTGGTAATCCTAGGGGGCTTGTTCTGATGGGGCATCTCTACAAATGTATGTTTTCTGATTTCTTTTAAAGACCTCAGGTGGAGTTGGAAAGCCACAAATCTAAACTGTGAACTATGTTCGGCATCCTGGTTCAGGCCTCACCTTGTGAAGAAGTCAGTGTCTGATGTGACAAACTCACCAAGGTATTTGGAATGTCAGAGTGGGTGTGCTCTGCTGTCTGCAGAGTAGAAGGGTAGGGATGCACAGCAGGAAATCTAGGTGATAAAAAGGACAATTTATACAAAATAAGTTAATTCTACATTTTGTTGGTTCACAGTGAAGAATATTGCAGAACAGGACCACATATTCATACAAATAAGATCTTAAATTATTTTTCTCCTTGTGCCACCTCTGTGAGCGGGTAAAAATGTAGAATTTCATATTGTATTGTTACTTGAAAATGGAAACAAATGAAGCAAAGCTGTGCAGCAGTCATTTTCATTCTGTGCTATCCATTCCCATGGCAGGTCTCTATTAGTCATGATCAGTGGCAGTGCAGGCAGAGCTGCTGCTTCTTATGCTTGTGGGCAAACGTTTGCATTGCAGCTCATGGATTGTGGGAAAGCAGAATAGGAGTGAGACCGTGCATACACCTGTGACTGTTTGCTTACCTGAAGTTCGCAGAGTTAAGTGTCATATTTCCAGTAGAAGTATTGGATTAATAAATCTTTGTTTGTCCTTCTTTTAAGATTTCATATTCTGTAAAGAAAAGATTGTAGATGGGGTATCCAACATGTGGATCAACTTGTTCAATCATCCCTTATGCTATTTTTCCTAGTCCTGAATTATCCTTTCTTACAGTAGTGTATGTGCCTCCCACTAAGCAACCTGGGGATGTTACTGCTAAGGTGCAGAATTACTGCCAGAGCAATTTTTGATAGAAGTAATACATTTACTCTCCCTTATGAAAATAAAAATAATTCCTTGCACGTAGGGGTTATCAGAGTTTTACAATGTAGATTTTATTATAAATATGTCAATTCTCATGTTATTTGTTGACTTGCTGTTCCATGCTTGCCTCAGCGTGTTGGCAGTTGATGCCTGTTTTAGTGTACATGCAGGTCTACAAAGTTAGTTACAGATTGAGGTGAGCATACTGGGGAAAACCCCCCAAACCATACAACTGTGTGTAAATGCTGAGTACTGAAGCTTAAGGCTTTACAAACCTGTATCAGTGAGTGGCTTGCTTGTTAACAGCAGTTAGATACAACCTTACAAGAAGTTGGGATAGTTAGGTGTGAACTTACAGCTGGGACTGATGATTGTAGAAATCAGCAAATAATTAATGCAGAACAGAGAACTGCAAGAAGAGAAAGTTTATCAAACAGTTTTGTGGGAGATGCTGAAGTCAGGTCTTGCTTTCAGGCAAATGGCTTATAGGGAAACTTGAAAGAACAAGTTTAGAAATCCCCAGACTGGTATAGACAGGTTTGAATTGTACTGGCTTTTATATATATAGGAAGAACAAAAAACCTGAAGAATGTGACAAGAAGCTTTATCATTCCTGCCTCTGAAAGGGAACTAGACCATCAGTCTTCAAAAATTATTACTTCAATAATTTATCTAGTTTTGAAGTTATGCTGTAATTACTCATAGCATGAATTATTTTCTTCCAGGTGGGTAAAAGAGGAAGGACTGATGGTGTATGAAAGTCTGGAGATTAGTGCAGTAGCAGCCTGTGCTGTAACAGAAGTTAGAAATGTTTCTTGGCTGGTCTGACACTCTTCAGTTAATGCAGTGCTAGTATGACCCATGCTGTTTCTCTTAAAAATGCAGTGTGCTGAACATAATTTTTTGGTACCTTCTTACATGGTTGCTGTACCTTGGCAATGTTTGTACTGAAATTTGTGTAACATTAGAGATTTATCAATGCTGTATGAGTGTTTAACGATGCTCTGCCTTGTACCTATTAGCTGTCTTGGTCTGAGAAGTTCCCTTGGAAAGATAAGTGCAAGGCTAATATTTCTTGAAAATATGAATGCATTTGTTCTTTTAGGCCATGATAGCAAGGGCTTTATTGCCCTTATTAATATAATGAAATGGAAATTTCTATTGTCTGTTTTAGTGACAAAATCTTCCTTAGAAGACCTATAGCTGAGAAATCTTATGTATAATAAATAAAGGAAAAAACTTGTCTGATGGTCCCCTCAAAGACCAAGTGCCTGCAAGAGACAGAATTTTGGAGGGATAAAAATTAGAGGATTTCAAATTCTTTAAAATTTCTAAAGCAGTTGGAGATTTGAAATCAAAGTTTTAACTGCAGTCATAGAGGAACAAAAGGAACTGAATCAATAAATGGTCTGATATGAGAAGAATTTAATCTTGCTTTCCAAGCTCACCAATTTTGAATTATTTGGGATGGGACATTGTGCTTGTGGCCAGTATCCAAAAAGGAAAGGTTTAAACTACATATACTTTAATTTCCAAGAATCTGAAAGTGTTTCTTTCCTCCATTACTCTGCCGCAGGTTTCTGCTTTCTTCCTATTTATTTTTCTGCAGTTGAGCATCCACCAAAACAAGGTTTTCACGCCTGGTGTTGAAGGTGGGAGGGACTTCCACTTAACAAATCTGTGATGGCTTGAGAGCCCAGCACAAGTGGGAGAGCAAAGGGAATAAAGGAGCTCTGAGACTAACTGGCACACCAAAAATAACATTTATTTGTTTGGAGAAATAAGACCATGTCAGAAGATCTGTGTGGCACATGTGTCATCCACACGTGTGGATGACAGTGCAGAAAAGGAGAGCAGGGTTTCTGTGACTCGCTGCTCATACTTTTGTGCCAGTTGTTAAACCCCATGGGAGGCAAAGGGAGATGCTGCTGCAGCCCTGCCCAGCCTGTGTAGCCCAGCAAGCTTTGTATAGGACACTTGGCTCCAGGAGTAGAGCTGTGTCAATCACAGCTGGTCCATTGTTAAACTTCCCTGTGCTTTCAGACTCCTGCCATTTGAGCTGTGTGTGTCTTGGCAAAAGGACACACATTATCTCAAATGCCATTTGTAATAGCTTACAGACCTTTTTATAATGTGCCAAATTTTATCTGTCAAAAGAAGTTACAAGAATAGTATTTTTTAAGTGCTACCTGGGATAATTTGAATTCTGGTAGGCACAGCAGAGAATCTTTCAAAGACCATTATGTTGGAGGTGTTTGAGGGCTGGTCTGTAGTCAGCAGGAGTGGATGGTAAGGGTCGGATGCCATTGAGCTACATGAGAAGCCCTTGGACAAGACCAGCTGTGGAAAAAGTGGCTTAAAGCTACTTCCCAGCTCTGCCAAATTTGGATTTTTTTTTTCATTCGTGAGCCTTCTTTGTGAACTCCCGTGTCCCTCTGAGCACCAGGAGGCTCAGTGGAGGCAGTGGGGAGTTGGGAAGGACTGTGGAGGTGAAGGTCCCCCAGGCTGTGCTTGCTTCTGTGGTTGCCATGGCAGTTGTGGTGTGGGGCAGCACGTGTTCCTACGGGGCCTTAGCCCAGGCCCTGGGAACAATCAGCGTTTCTTGGGGCTGTTCTAATAGAGGAGTGTGAGGGCAGCCCCTGTGCTGTGTGCATCTCTGTCCCCTTGCTTGAACAATTAGATTCACACCGGCTGGAAAATTTGTGAGTCATGAGACTCATAAATTATAGATTTGAACTTGAGTTGTAAACTTGAGAAATAACAGACCAAATTTAATGGAATTTAATAAAGTACAATTTAATTTTTTTTTTTAAACCTAAACCCATTCATTAGTTTGGAATCCATTTGACTCTAATTCATTGGGGAAAAAGGTGCCTTTTTTTTTTCAGGTGTGAAACCAGCATTTCTTCTTATTTTGTTGGCTGGCCATGGAGCTGAAAAAATAATAATCCTTTTATTGTTCAAGAAAAACTTGTGCATCAGTAGTCACAAGGGCAGCAGTGGGACAAATCCTGTGTTTGAGCATGAAAGTAAATCAGAAGCAAATCCTTGGTGACTACACAATTGTTCTAGCATGAATTTAGTGTATATTAAAGACTGAGCACATGGGGCTATCAATATCAATTAAATTGGTAGCTAAGACAGAAGTGGATTTTATTTCAATTCTAAAATAATTTAAAATAGAAATACTGATTTTATTCAGTGATAAAGACCTACCAGTTGTTTTCAGAACGTTTTTTTTCCTACCTTAGTGAAATCTTCCACCTTAGCTGGTACTTCCCAGCTACTGACATGCTTTATTTTCAGTATAGCTTTATAGTGCATATGAAAATGTCAGATGAACTGTTTAGATAGAACATAATGATGGTGTAAACTTCAGTGCTCACTGTCCTGAATATTTCATGATGAATGACACATTGAGAAAAGGGTAGGAAATAAGTAGAAAAGCAGTGATACATTCAGTATGGATCAATAAAGTACTGTTGGCAATTATATTTTAATATGAAAAATTGTTGTTTTCTAAGAATGATTTCTTAATTACTTTTATTAAAAGATACTGGATGATTACAGTTTATTTTTGTCGAACGGTAATAAAAAAAATATAAAAATACAAAAATACTGATACTGTTCTACCTGTTCACCAGTCTGTGCAACTTGTTATGCACCAAATTCAATATTCTGAGGAAGGAGAAAAAAAATCGAGTGTGTTTAAGATATTTTTGTACTTCAAGTTTGTTAAAATAATATACCTAAGGAAAACCTTCATTCAGTTCTTAATTTAAACTTAAAATACAAGCTAGTAATCCAGCAGAACTACAAATACTAGATTTAGAATTTATGGTTTGTTTAATATTCTCTCTTAGGAAATAGTGTAATATTAAGGAGAAAGGATTATAAAGTCTCATTTCATTGCCAATTTTCTTTTGCTGACACACTCACAGTCTCCGGTTGCTTTATAACAGAAAATTGTTACGACAGTGTCAAATAGGAGGGTTGATGCTGATGTTACGTTGGATTTTAATGTTTCACTCTGCTGCAAGTTAGCAGACCTGTTTGTTTGCCAGCCACTTAGTGTATGACCTTGAGCAAGACAGCAGCAAGGGCTGAAGTTTTTGTAAAGTGGTCTTTAATTAGAATTTCTGTTCTCTTCTCTGTGCCTTGCGGGTACTTGAATCAGCAAGCTGGAAAAACACATTTGTTGGGCTTTGCTGCTGTGAGAAAAGAAGCTGAAATTTCATGAATAAAGAAACTCTCCGACCTTGGCCACTCACTTGAGAAGAAGCACAAATACAATTTTCAGCAGATGAACATCTGTGTGTAGGTTACATCCCAGGGTTGCCATGGAGCTTGCAGAGGGGTGGTAGCTGTGGGGCTGAAGGAAACTTAGCTTAGGCACCGAAGCAGAGGATTGTATGATCCTTGATGATCTTTAAGGTCCCTTCCAACTCCAAACAAACAAACTGTGGAGGGCTCGTTTCCAAGTTTTGTTAGTGCTTGGCAGCTTCTGTTTTCTCTTTCCCCCTCAGTGCACCTCACAGGTAGGTGATAATGCTCCCAAAGGAACTCAGTTGCACA
>NW_009954216.1:968954-978965 GCF_000747805.2 Chaetura pelagica | reverse complement strand
AGTGTGGTTCCCTGTTCAAGCCAGGAGGAAACCAGGTGCGATCACAAACACTGTTGGCTTTTTGGCCAAATTATTTTAAGGAAATACTTGTGTGAATGAGACCTTAATCTGAGCCTGTCAGTGTTTAATTTCTTGCAAGGAAAGCCAGAGCCAGGTGCAGTCTTGCCTGTTTTAAACCGCCAAGGTTTGACGACCTGCAGAGGACCCAGCGTGTCTTGTTCGGTGGATCTGCACAGAAATCTTTCTTCCTTTCATCATGTCAAAGCTTCAGAAATTTCCTAGAGTTTCAAGGAGTGTAGTGGGGTGTGACTTTGTTAATCTCAGGAATATTTTGGGCTATGCTGTGCCAGGACACATCAGAGATGTGAGATTTAGGAGTAGGTTACTGGGTTCTTGCAGCAGCAGATGCAGGGCAGGGTCTGGTCACCTGTCCTTAATGCAGGTAGCTCACTGGGATGTGTTTACATCCCTCGCTGGATAAGGCCAGGGCAAACTGTGCTTTGGTAAATAAATTCCCCAAATTTGTAATCTCCAGTAATACAATCCCTTTCCAATAAGGACATGTATTTGGTTTTTTTTACTATCACAATAACATCTCCTCCCTGTTGTCTTAAACACTGGGTGTGAAAATACGGGCAAAAAGTACTGCAATAGGCAGGAGGTCTGGTCTCTTGCTCATTTACTTTAACATGTGTCTCAGTTTCTATGCTTTATAAACAAAAGGATTTGCTAGTGCTTTGCTAGGTCCTCTGCAGGCACACGGCTGCAAGGAATTTCTGTGCAAATTTGTCACAGCTTCTGAAAACTAAAGTGTAAAAAAGACAAGGAAAACATTGGAAAAATAAAACCTAGAAAATACCCCAAATATTTTTTACTTCTTCCATGATTATTTGAAATTTTTAAAAACTAGTCCTACTTTCTGTGTGTCTCGGGGACGATCTGCATCTCTGGGATTGCAATAGGCAGGAGGTCTGGTCTCTTGCTCATTTACTTTAACATGTGTCTCAGTTTCTATGCTTTATAAACAAAAGGATTTGCTAGTGCTTTGCTAGGTCCTCTGCAGGCACACGGCTGCAAGGAATTTCTGTGCAAATTTGTCACAGTTTCTGAAAACTAAAGTGTAAAAAAGACAAGGAAAACATTGGAAAAATAAAACCTAGAAAATACCCCAAATATTTTTTACTTCTTCCATGATTATTTGAAATTTTTAAAAACTAGTCCTACTTTCTGTGTGTCTCGGGGACGATCTGCATCTCTGGGATTTAAAGCTTTTAACCTATGGGGTTTTTTTTTTTTTTTTTGAGCAATTAAAAGGATTCTCTTGTGCTATTATGTTGTTTGTTTGTTTGCAGGTTTCTCAAATGCAGCAATTAATTCTATTCATACTTGCTCAAACAATCTCACCTCACTGGTTTCCAGCAAAGCCACCTAGACTGACACTGCAACAAATTGAAAGTTCAGCGTGGAATAAAAACTAGTGACAAAACCTGGTTGCTTTGTGTGTGGAGGTGTGAGATTAATGGGTGAAATTATTTAGCTGCTGTGCTTTGCCTCTGTGAAACCAGAGCATGGAGTAACACCTATCTCAGCTTATTTTTCTCCCTCTCACGTCAGTTTTAACAACTTTTAGTTCCTTCTTTTTTGTTTTGCCTTCCTCTGGCTGCAGTTCACCCCTCTGATGAGTTAGTTGCACTTCCAGTGCCTGAAGCACAGGAGAGCCCGACCCCAGGAGCGTGTCTGGCCAGGCAGCCTGGGCTGGAGCTTCAGGAACTGACTGACATGGATTCTTTGAAATTGCTGTTGTCCTTAAATCCTGAGGCCGACTTGGTGACTCTGGATCCTCTCCTGTGTCTTCAGGCATCCAGCAGCCTTCCTTTGAGGGTGTGTTATCAGCCAGTCTCTGAGCTGCTGCTATTTCCCGTTGCTTAGGCTTACAGACTCTTGTACACACACACGCGCACACACACACACTGCCTGGGGGGTTATTGTGAACCTGCTGTCGGGTGGGTCTCCTTGTTTTTGTGTGTGTGTAAGTAGCTATTTCTGAATAACCTTTTGAAAGTGTTAACTGTGGCTGAAAAATCTATAGCAGACTGTTGTAAGGACATAGTAGAATATGGCAAAAAAGTAAAACCTTCCTCCAGGGCTTTCCAACCTAATTATGTAGGAAATATGTAAATGTATCAGAGACTGTTGTTGAGCTTTTAAAAATTCTATAGAAAGTTAATGCTTTCTGTTCCATTAATAACAGAATGGGGTTTGTGTCTGGTTGCCAGTTTTATTGGCAGGCTTATTAACTTCCTTGCTCTCAGTTATGGCTTAGAAATAGACCTCTTTTCTCTCTTTAGTCTGATTTTTGATGTTGTTTGCTTTTTATAAAAACAAACACAAACCAGCTTTACTTATTTACTCACAACTGTAATGTCTCAGAATCCCAGTCAGGGCCAGCTGTATCTTAAAGGAACAATATGTAATGGAATAAATAAACTTGCTTGAGGCATTGATGAAATGGAAACTTTTTTGGGGGGGTTCATCCCTTGGCTGTAAGAACTGCATCAGCTGCCCACCTTGGGAAGGGCAGGAGAGGATGTTGGAGGGACTGATAACAAAAATTAGCTCCTGTTACTAAGGGAAATTATGGCAAAACCCCCTGAAATAATTTCCCTCCTGGCAGTTACTCCAAAAGTCATAGATGCTAGGTTTGTTCTGCAGGTCCTCAAGTTGTGATAGATTGCAGAATTTTAGCAGTTCTGCTGATTGGAGAAATATTCCCCTTGCCCTGTTCTTGTACCTGCAGGAGGCTGTGTGCACACGTGTGCTCACGTGGATGCTGATGCAAACACAGAAAATAGAAATCAGTGGAATTCTACAGCTGCATCTGAAGTTAATTGACATGAAATTAAGGAATTTTCCTTCCTTCAAGAATGAAGTCGCAAAACATTCTATCCATAACAGTAAAGAAGGTCAATTCTGTCTCTAGAGTGGAAGGCTGAGGACAGAGCTGTGTTAGGTTTGTCTGGAGCCAAACACCCATGTTCAGCATTCATCCTGCAGGCTGGAAAGGCAGCCAGAGCTGCCCGAAATATCAGGAGGGTTCATTGTAGCAGGTACTTGCAGATCTTTTTGTCTTCTGTTGTGAAGAGCAGAGACCAGCTCTCTATAAGTGTTTGATGGTCTGAAGGGTGTGTGGGAGTTTGGGCAGGCTTTCTTTGAGTTGGTTATATATGTGTTTTTGGATGAAAAGATAAACCATAGCAAAAGTGAAGGTTAAAAAGAGAACCCAGTGGCAGCTGGATTTAATGTCTCTGATCTGAAAATCGGATACATTTGGATTGTAAAAACACTGTGCTGATGTTTTTACAAAATCAAGCAAAATTATCAGTTGAAGAATCCATTTCCATAGCACTGCCATGCCAGGAGTGCACCGTGTATGTGTTCCCTTCCCTACCATTCTGTCTCAGTTAATCCTCTTGTCAGTGTAATTACTGCAAGTGGCCAGAATGTATGATGGTGGTGCAGCATTTTTCTTCTAGCTGTCCTGAAAAGATGCTTAACTCATAATCCTGCCACACTTATAGGAAATAGACTTGCAGAAATAATGGAAAGATGTTTGCTGTGACCATCATATAAATATTTCACTGAGAATTAATTATCCTGATATTTAGAATAAGGTATTAAAAATGTCTAGGCTAAGCTGAAATGTTTGGTTTAGTTCTGCTTTCACATCAGTACATAAACTTGTGATGACCATTTGCTATTCATAACTCTACTGATGGCTGTAAGAATGAACAGGCAAAGAAAATGAGAACTGATGGTCCCAAATGTAAATGGCACCAAAAAATGGTCAGCCACCAAAAAAACCCTCCACAAGTTTTAGGATAGCTGTTACCAGTAGAATCTCAAAAATACTCAGAAACCTAAGTCTTAAGGAGTAGCAGAATGATGTCTTGGAATTTTCAACACATTTTGCTTTACACCTTGTTACCCCTAGGACCGTGCATTATTATATTACATGAATTTAAACCTAGTTCTGCAGACTCCTTACCACATTGTGACACAGACAAACAGGTACCCAGAATGGTAAAGGATCTGCTCTTGCACGGACTGTATATAAATCTGATTTTCTGCTCTGAAACAAATGATTATATTTGATACTTTTTCCTGTATTTTCCTGTATTAAGATTTATTAACATAAAAATTTGCCAAAGATATGGATATTAAAAGTATTTGTCTCCCAGGCCAGGCCATATCTCTAAAGCTGCTGCTTATCTTCCATCTGCAGTGTCTGCTTTGCCAGACAAGAGCCATGTGATATGCTGCAGCTCCCTGTGCCCAAGCCATGCAGAACAGGGACACTGAAATGGACACTGTGGCTCTGTGACCTTCACTCATGAGAGGCTCACTGTGCTTTTTGTACCTGGTATCTGCACAAGAGCTGCATCAAATATACAAGAAGAGAAATTCTTACTGCTGTAGTGTTCTGCCTTCTGCGGGAGTGAGGCTGGCTTTTCTTTTCCCCTTCCTTTTTAGCTTCTCTAAGAACCTTTGTTCTCCTCTATAGAAAAAGGAGAAAAAGAGCAGCTTTGTAGCAGGAATAGAGAGAAGAGACTCCTGCCTGCAGAGGAGCAGGATGGTGGGCAACCACAGGGGTTTGGTGAGCCAGAGTGCTTGCCTTCTGCTTCCTAATGTTTGGAAGCTGGACTGCAGCAGGGTTAGCAAAGGACTGTTTGTGTATGCAAATACTGCTCAAGTTAGTAATTATTTCTGGATAAGTAACACTGGAGTCAGTAGTAACTAATTCTTTCCTTCTGAGAAGGTTGTATAATCTTTTGTTACCAGTATTATGTGGTTGGAGCATGGAAATTAATCTTTTGACAAGCATGGCAGTGCTTGTAAATACTGCTTGTGTGAGTATTTGTACATGTGTTTGTTTTGCATTATTATTACATAAGCTTTTTTCATCAGCTTTCGATGAATTACTGAGTTTTGGCAGCAATAATCATATTTACTTGGCATATCTATCTTTAAAAAACAATGAAATCCTGCTGTGTCCTTCAGAGTTTTTAATGTCACCTCTTTCAGTGCTGTTGTATTTGTAGCTGCTTTTTAAAAATCCTTATTTTGGGGTATGAACTTCATTCTCTAAATGTAGAGAAATAGCAAATGGGTTGGTTATTTTTTCTCTGTACATAGGGTGGAGTCATAATAGTGAAATGATGTGCCTTTCTCCTAAAGTGTTTACAGGTGTTACTCTGTCCCATGCTTGTTAAACCAGCTGCTGGCCAACTGGGAGATTGGGTGGCAGGGATGGAGTCAGTTGCTTGTGCCTACTGCCTTGTATTGCCCTGTTCCTGCCAGCTCCTCTGTTTCCCTTTCCAAACAAAAGGAGACAATTTCAAGGTGATTGATGACCAACTCCTTTGTTCTTTCATTAACCACTAACTACCCTAGAGGGGAGGCTTGCTGCTGGAACACCTGACCACAGGTGGTCAGATGAAATAAAGTAGATAAGGAGAGCTGGAGTCCATCAAGCCAACATGTACAGTGGCTGTAAAGAACAAATTGGATGCTTCAAGAAGTAATTCTGGGCAATCAGAAAGTGGTGGTTTGGGTTATTTAGTACTTTATAAGCCTACGGCCTTAATTCTTGCCTGAGGATACTGGATTTTTATCAAGGATGTATATGAAGCTCCTGGACGCTGCCATCAGGGCATTGTGAAAGGCATTAATTAATCTGCAAAACCTGAAGTGTGCTTATATTGATTGCCTACTCCCTAGCATCCAATCAAGAAGCTTTCACCAATTCATCTCTTACGTGCAGCACTGCTTATGTATCATCCTCTCGAGATGGATTTGCATTACGGTAGTGGGTATCTACACCTACTGTTTGCACAGAAGACAAAACTTTGAAAAAAGAGGGTTCATTAGGCTGAGAGATACTTTAATCTCCTGACTGTAATCTCTGTTTTTTAATGCTCTTCTGTAGAGAACAGGTCAGTAGCAATGTGGGCACCTCCAGCCATTGTTCAGAAGAGGCTAAGCTCCCATTGTGTAGCGTGGAGAGAACGTAGAGGGACCAGACTCATCACTGCAGCATCTAAAAATGCCTTGCCTGAAGTTCATAATTAGGGAAGGGATCTTTCCTTAGACCTATGTAGTAGACATGTTGTCATATTCGTCTGGAAGTCCAAAAGATGACTTGCATTTCACAAGGATGTATCATGAGCAGGCTGAACTCCTCAGTCATTTATCTTTTCCTAAATATGGTTTGAGCTCTTAAAAATCCAGAAGTCTCTGAAGGAAAATGTCTAGGCTAGATTCTGATTTTGGACTATCTAGAAAGAACAGACTTAAGAGTTTTTGTTTCTGTCCAATCAGATCTTATTTATTGTTGTAGCGAAGTAGTAAGGGAAAGTTTAGTGCTGGCAAACTTCAGTGTCTGCTTTCTTTCAGCTGGATAATTAAACTCTTTCTGCTCCTTCACCTCCATGACCAAGGCTTTCCTGTCTAGTATGGAAATATCTTTTTAGGGAGCCAAATTACAAGCCATAGCAGACCACTCTAGATGCATTTAAATAACATTTTCTTTCAGGCTTTCCATGGAGAGCACTCCAGGGCCCCACGTGTGCCATCCTGCTGTCTGGCCTGTGGGATCGATTGCACCAGTCTTTCTGATCAATGAGCACATTCTTTATGCACCTGGTTATCTCCCTCTGGGATGTAATGGAGATTGGGAAGGGGGATGGGTGTGAGATAAGCCTTTCCAGAATGTTACTAGAAAGATGAGGATAAATGTACTCATAAAAAGAGTAATTTAATTTTCTCATAATAACTCAAAATTCATACTAAATAAATGGTCTGTGACTTTAGAATGATTTTAATGATAACACATGGTCTAATCAAGACTATCAATAATTAGGATTTTTGCCTAAAAGCAAGATATTTTAAACTGAAAGATTGCTAGGAAGAGTCCTGGCAGAAGTCACACCGTGCCTGTCTGGGTTGTGGAAGAGCTTCCTGAGCTCTTTGTTGCTGCCCTGTGTCTAGGGGTCCACACTTTGGGATCAGTAGCCCCTTCCAGGGCACTGCCTAAACTGCAAAGGACAGAAAAGCTTCTCTTCACTTTGTGTTTTTCCCTTGGTGCTGCAGGGCAGTGGGAAGCTGAGTGAATGCCTGGATGTGTTGGAGGGGCAGCCCTGCCGGCAAGGCAGCTGGGCACAGAGGGCTGATTCACGGCTCTGCCAGCCCTGGCTCTGCTCTGTTCAAGTCCCTGCTGCCAATACGGAGGGAGGACAGAGTCTTTTCTGTGAGGCAGAAGGGGCTGGTTCAGGCTCCTTCCGTTCTTCAGCTGCACCACGTAAAACTTGGTAGCACACTAATAGAGGTAGTCAAGCCCCATGGCAGGAAAATGCGGGAAGATCCACATTTAAATCACTTACAGACACATCTTGCAACTTCCCTGAATCTGTTTCTCCCAAAACTTTCCTGTCTGTGTCCAAAATAACATGTCAGCTTTCCAGCCAGGCTTCCTCCTGTCCCACCCCTGGTGTGGGGGGAGAAAGGGTGATGGGAGCAAACATGTGGAGTGTCAATCCAGAACTGGAGAGTGGGAAGAAGCTCATGTAAGTCTTCTGGGCTGTGACACTAAGAGAAGACTGGGACAAAAAATGCTGTTACTGAAAAGAACATATTTTCAGGTGAAAGTAACTGAAGCGATACCACCTTTCTCTGACTTAACCTGCATGTTTTATGGAGTAGGTGTATCTCACTGTTATCTGCTGCTGTCTCCAGCTGTTCATTCTTCTGCTGATACTTTCACAATCCTGCAAAGGCTTAAGCACATCTCCAGTGCCAGGATGCCAGTGCCAGGTCCTGGCAGTAGTTAGTAGACAATACTAGTACTACTACACACTACTACTTAAGCTGCAGTTTAAGTGTAATTAATGCACATCTTTTTTTTTAATGAGTCTTGTTTCCTTGAGGAGTTAAATTTGATCATTGAATACAGAAAGTGTCAGTGGGGCTGCAGGTCCACCTACATGGGCCTAGTACAGGGTCCATCCCTGCTCTCTCTTCTCCCAAATCCAGCTGCTGATAAATGGAATACGTTATGGATCATTTCTTGCTCCCCAGCATTCGTCATACTGCAGCAATGTGTGGAAAAACCCATCAAGGGCTGTTTGTATTCTTCATCTGCCTCTTCCTTGGCGTCAATCTGTGTCTTACTGCTGCTATCTCTTACTGCAACCTGCTCTGTAGATGACTTGCATTCCTTATCACTACTCAGTGATGAGGAACTGCAGAAAGTGTTAAGATACAGGTCAGTTATGGCCTGTTGAAGGGAAGGTAGGTCACTGATGGGTAGATGAAATGCTTTGGGTTTTTTTTTCTGATGCATTTCAGACTTTTTTCTTTGAAATCTGAAGAAATATTGACTTCAAAGATCTTGCAATTTGAATACTTTCTTTTGGCTGCTTTTGGAAAGTTGTGATAATTTAGTATCTACTGATGCAATGGGCTTCTCAGCTTCACAGGTCTAATAGGTGCTGGGGTACTTAATAGATTTCTCTTCTTGCACTTAGGAGATTTGAAATCCCGTAAGCAAATCAATCTCATTCAGGCTCTCTCTTCAGGGAACTGTTTATTAATTCAAGCAAACTAATTCAGACAAAATCCTCAAGTAGAACAAAGCACAGCTCTTTCCTTGCCCAGCCAAAGTCACAAGCACCTTTTTCTCTGCCTCTCTCTGTCCTGGACACTCCCCTCTGCTTGATTTTCCCCAGCTCTGCTCTGCTTCTGTTTCAGAAAATGTCTAACTATTTTTTTAGAGATCTGGTAACTTAATGAGGCTTCTTGGACATTCACTTCAGACATACACCCATAAAACAGAGCTGCTTGTGCTCACACCTGCCGCACCAGCTGTGCCAGTGGAAGCTTTGATCCATCCTTTTCAATTGTGTCTTGCAGTAGCTGTAGTGGTTTCCTTACTTTCAAATCTCAGACTCTTATCCTTGCCATTTAAATACATTTTTCCTTGTGTTTATGGAGAAGGTATGAGACAGTGTAAGGTAAAATATCCCCTGACAGGGAATTATTTGGAAAGCTTTCATATTTTGGAGTGGGAGACAACGCCTGCTAATCTGCTGTCTTAGGAAGAAATGGGAAGATGATAAAAGAATTATTCTGAAGGTTGAAATATTTATTTTTGTGAATTAGTCCTGCAAAGTTTTGCCTTTGTTTTATAACGGAGCAAAAACCATTCATACTTTCCATAATGAAAGTGCAAAAAGTAAATCCACTTTAAATTGTACTGATGTTTTAAGTACAATATAAATTCATGCTTTTCTGTGTAGAAATATATGTGATCATACTATCATTGTGGCTGAGATTGTTTCGAAGTCTCATGGACATTACTGTCAGGGCTTTTTGAGACTAATACAATTTTGAAAGTAGTTCAAGAAGTTTTGTTCTTTTGTTTTTGTTTTGTTTTGACAGTTGGTAAACATCAGAGAAGATCCAGTAAAGAGACAGATGCTGACTTAGTGGGTACACAGTTTGAATGACAAACCAAGATCAACAGATCATTATTTTTCACAGCAAGCAGAGAATTGCTGAGAGAGATGGCTGATTTTAGAGCCAACCTGTGCTGAGAGTAGCTCTTGTGTTCCAGAATGCTGCACAACAGGAGAAGCTCTCTTGCACTGGTTTGAGGTTTTGCTCTGATTGCAATTACCTTTTTCACATTCAGGCCACTCCCAAAAAGAGGCTGGTAACCTCATCTGCTCTAATTAAAAACAGAAATAATAAGTTGTTGCATGTTGTGAAATACTTATTTTAATTTTCTGCATTTCTGCCACTTTTGGGCTTTATTCCCAGATTCACAGAGTTGATGCTTAGAGCAGCTCAATTAAGTGTGGGCAAGGTGGTCTTTTCACTCTCTTGTCATCCTTTATTGTTGAACTAGCTTGACTAAATCCTGATGCAAATCAAAGTATTCTGCTGCAGTTGGTC
>NW_009954216.1:967325-968922 GCF_000747805.2 Chaetura pelagica | reverse complement strand
TCCATGCTTGTGGAGAGCAGCTTCGGACACTTTTCCCACCACTCCAGTGGTTCAAAGGCGTATCATGTTTTCTATTTACCATTGTATTATATATGGACACAGTGGTAGCGTAGTTCAAAATTCTGTGTGATTGTTAAATGGATTCAATGAGTAGCATGTGGAAATGCTAGGTAATATTTTGCATTTTGGAGTTTGAATTCTGAGGTTAGAGTGGTAATTGGCTAGAGGGGAATACTTATTTATAAAAATGCAGTTCACTATTTATCTTTCATATTAATCATATATTCATAATTGTCAAATATGTTCATGTGAGTATTTCTCACATCTCTTAGTGTGATTAGTCTGATTTTCTCTTTGCCTGTACAGAGCTGTGCAGCTGATGAAATGCACGTGCTGTCACTGCCTTGGTTCTAAAATCAGTTTTTGCCTTAATTCAACCAGAGGGGAATTGAAGACTTTGATTCAGCAGCTGCTGCTGAGCAGCTGGTAAGGTGAAAGCTCTCTGAAAAAGTATAGTCACAACCTGCTAGTAACTCACAGCTCAGGGCTTGGTTCTGCCTGTAAATATTTGAATTTCAGGAACTCCTTTATTGCTCTCTTGGATAGCAGGTGGTTTGCCTGTAAGGATTTTTACCCAGTAAGGGGTGAGGTATCTCTCTCAGATGTGACCACATATGGGTGGAGGCTGCATCCACGTGAATCCAATTCATGCTACAAAAGGTCACAGTCTTTTCACAATCTCTTAATGCTTTTATTCTTTGAAGAGAAATTGCATTTAATTTACATATCCCCAACATTTGGAAATCAACCTGTAATTGTGTGAGCTCGTTAGGTGTGAATATTTAGCACCAGTCTCTCCTAATCACTCACTCTGTGTCTTTTGACCTTACGACAGTGGACCTAGGAAAGGATTTCTTCTAATAAATGGCTTTGAGGCAGAAAAAATGTGTTTGCTGTGTTCTTGCCACTGTAAGTGGCCAGAATTTTGCAAGAGGATGGCCAAGCAAGGTAATCTCAGATCATTGCTGTTGCATCACTGCAGTCATTTTCAGAAAGGTCAATTCAAAGCCAGCAAAGTGGAAAAAAAAATAATTTGCTGTATTTTAGAGAGTGAATTGTTGAAGATGTTTTGAAGAAGCCATAATCTGGTACTGATACTTAAACCTTTGAACTGGGTGGTTGGGTTGCATCAATATAAATCAGTGGCCAGCTGGGTAAATCATGAGCATGAGAAGCCTCAGAGCTGGGAGGTGAAACTTGGAAGCAGCTCATGAACTGGGTGTACTTACATCAGATCATCTCCAAAGTCAGAGACATGAGGTTACAGGCCAGCCTGCTGTGCCGTGACTCTGGCAGATGCATTGTTCTCTTTCAGCATATAAAAAAATTGACTCCCTGCAGCTGCCCTTGCTCCTTGGCTGAGCTCAGCTGACCCCAGGCTGAGCACTGAGTTGCCTCACTCTGCTTGGAAATCTGCTCTTTTTCTTTGTGGTAGCGTCTCTGGGCAGAACTGCATTTACTGAAAGGAAGGAATAGACCAGGGTGCTCTCGGTGTCTTAGATACTGTGATTCCAGGTAGCGCCAGGGGCAGGGTGTA
>NW_009954216.1:937281-967178 GCF_000747805.2 Chaetura pelagica | reverse complement strand
GGAAAGCTATTTTCCTGGTACGTGTGAGAGGAAAGTAACTCTTGCCTGGTTGGACCTGTGTGAACCTCCACAGGGAATTGTCATGATAGACTGACAACCTGTGAAGCCCTATCATGGGTACCAACCCATCCTTGTGACCTTCGGACAGCTTTCCAACCACCTGCTGCTCAGCTTTCAGCATGGATATAGTAAGCAGTGTTACCATAGGTTGCTAAGGTTGGATATGACTTTCTGAAAGTAATCACAGTTGAGAAAATGCATCATGTTTTGAGAGAGCACAGAAATGTTTTTAAATAGTGAATCTTTGTAAGACAATGTAGTATATCAAAAGAGAAGTTGTTTTGTCACACCTGAAATACTATAAAGATGATGAAAAAATTGGCCCTTTCTTCAGGAAGAATTTCTTTGCTTATTAAATATTGCAGGTTTCAAGATCAGAAGGGAGCCCTAATGCAATAGAAGAGATGACTTCAAAATGGTGGTGTAGGAAGGAGATGTTTTCTACTCTTTTGATTATGGTGCCGATCTGAACAGAAATACCCAAATCTATTTTGACATGATAGTTGGAAACAAAGCTAACACAGTTTCCAGAAATGTCAATCATTCTCAATGAAAATTTATTTCCTTCTGTCATGAAATTGTACCACCCACTGAAATTAAAACCTTTTTTTCCTTTAGTTGCTGGTATGTCAGATAGAAGCACACATTTAGCTGAATTTCAAGCAGTCTTTGTCTCTTTCAGTATTCAGTTTGAATTTCTTTAGTATTAAGATGCACTGATGGTTTCACAGTAAATCCTCATTACAAATATGCATGCTAAAGAGCCTCAGCATGCACAGCTAGAGTCCTTACTTGTGTAGCATATTTGTTTTCTATTTTTTTTACCTACTTGATTCAAATGGAACTCTGTTCTTCTTGCTGTTTAACTTGATTTCAAGCAGTTTGAACAATATAGCCAAAGGCGTCTGTTGTAACATGGGGCTGGAATCATGTCTGGAATTTGTTAGAGGAAAACCTAGCTCCTTGCCTGTCCTTTAAATGTAAAAAGTAGAGTACTTTAAAAAAGTTTTCAAAAGTTTGCTGTAGTCTCAGGTTAAGTAAAAGGTGAGTAATTCTGAAGCGAGTTGACAGCCCTGGGCAGAGGTTCACCTTTGGCAGGATGATGTCCCTGATGGTATTTCTCAGTCTTCAAATTCTTGTGGGACTGCAGGGCTGATGGAAGTGATGCTGATGTGGGAAATGCAGATTGAGGTGTGTTTGCACTGGGCCAGATTCCTGTTAAAACTATGGACCAAAAAGATTTGGTCTTGAGATGGGCTTTTGTTGAGGAGACACAATTCTGGTGAAAAGATACAAACTAAAGAGGGTTGGGTTTGGTTCTGTGCACTGAAGAGATGGTCGTGCTGAGAGGTGAGTTTTGGGGGGAGACACTGCTGATGGCAGGAGAAGGGCAGCCTTAAGTTCTGTCTCCCACGGTATTGCTGAGCAGGTGAGGATAGTCATTAAAGGGTTGTCTGAGAATAGCAGCTAAGAAAGAGTTCTTATAAAAAAAGAGTTCTTATTAGAAATGGCACCTCCTGCCCTTGCTTAGGAATGATGGAAAAAGTTCTTCATGTGTGAATAGCACCATGTACAAATCCTTGATAAGAAATGCTCTATTTTTGGTCCCACCAAGCTGTACAACCTCTACTTTGATATTGTGCTTTACTAGATTTGCACTGGTGATTGACACTGTGAAATGTGTTTTCCTCATACCGCAGCAAGAGTTTTTTTTTTCCTTTCAGTAGTCTGTTTTTTCAGAAATGGCACCTCCTGCCCTTGCTTAGGAATGATGGAAAAAGTTCTTCATGTGTGAATAGCACCATGTACAAATCCTTGATAAGAAATGCTCTATTTTTGGTCCCACCAAGCTGTACAACCTCTACTTTGATATTGTGCTTTACTAGATTTGCACTGGTGATTGACACTGTGAAATGTGTTTTCCTCATACCGCAGCAAGAGTTTTTTTTTCCTTCAGTAGCTTGTGTTTTTCCTTTGCTTCTGTTGAAGTTTCTCTATAAGTGTTTTGAATTTATTTGTTCTTTAGGATGCTTTCCTCCTAGGACAAGAGGTATGTCTGGTGGGGACTGGCCAGATTACACAATCTGTTTTCCTAGACCCAGTGAGGGAAGAGAGAAATTAAAATAAATAATTCTCTAAGTTCTCCCCATCTTATGCTATTGAGGGGAAATCTGATTTTCTGGATAGGAGGGTTGTCATTAATATTTTCAGTACCAAAGACTTGAGTAACAATAATAGCAAGCACCGTTTTTCTACTGATGATTTTCTTTATGTGTTATTATTGTTTTTCGTTAACGTTCTTGTTCTAGACAGAATCAAACTATAAACACAGTAGTTGTGCACAGGCCGTGTGAATGTCAAATGAGGTGGCAATGAAATAACCAAGTGCTTTAAAAGAAATGAGTGCAGCTCCCTGTGAGAGCACAGGGAGGAGGAGAATTGGTTGGGGAACATCTAGAAAAATCTGAATATACAAACACTTGAAAGTAATAATGATTCTAAGGAATTGATTATCAGCTTGCTGAGCTGTTTGGTGTTCTGTTCAGACAGGTTCTGAGTTGGAGAGGGAGATTGGGATTGTAGGGAGAAGTAAATTGGCAGTTCCTGTGATGGTCAGAATAATAATGGGACAAATGGCCAAGTGTGTGTCTGAAGTGTTTGAACAGACCCTCTCCAGGTCCTATCCCTCCTCATACAAAGGCTCAGAGGGGTTTTCTGTTCAGTGTTGGACAAGGGGAGAGGCAGGTGGGATTGTTAAAGGCTTCTGTGAAACACTCCCACTTTGGCATTTCTGATGGCGCTTTATGGCTTTGAAATACTTTGTTGCAAATCAATAATTGTGACGAAATAAACCTGATGCTATGAGCCAGATCCTGAATAGCTCCAAGTCAGCATGATTCCATTGAATTCAAGGACTGCAGCAGATTTTCTGCTGTGCTTGGGTGAAGAGGAACACGGACAAGCTGCCTTAGTTCTCTACAGTATTTCAAGGGTTAATCCTTTAAAAATACTACAGTGTTTAATGTTTGCTGACATTTAGTTTAAACTATGCTACTAAAGAAAACAACCAACAACACAACAAGAGATTTCCTAAATCAGAATGTGTGTGAGCTGGAGAGAACTTCATTTTTATATTTGAAATTGCAGCTTTGACCCTGGAGCCAAGTTAAGCTTTGCTTCTTATTTGTGTTAGAATGAATCAGTTTCTAATTATGTGGGTTTTAAGTCCAACACTTTCCAGATTCAGGGCTTTGTTTGTTTTTGGGATGTGTGTGTGGGTGTTTTCTGGTTTGTTTTTTCTCCAAAACCATAAGGAATTATGGGGAAATCCTCCACTATAGCTTTTCATGTCATCTTCTGCATCCCTAATGTTACTTTTAAATACAGTTTCTATGCATCTATGCATTTGTAAATAAACCCATTTTCTTCCTGCAAGATGTTCCTATTACTGCTTAGATGTCTTGATATAAATTTGATACTTGCTGCAATCAAGTCAAAAAGCATCGCAAATATTTTTTCCTCCCAACAATTACCAAAGGTTGCTTAAAGAGCAAAGGCATTATTTAATTGTATGTTTTACAATCAGTCAAGAGAAAGTGCACTTGTCACTTTTGAAATTATCTGATGCTGCCTTTGCCTCCAGCCAAAGAAAAATGTGTTGTTTTCCTCACAGAAGGGATAACTCTGTGACCACTTTGCTGTTGACATTGCACCTTTGTATTGCTCTTAGTTCAAGGATCATGAGCTTCGTCAGGTTGATTACTCACCAATTAATCTCAAGTAGATTTCACTGTCTAATCCAGTTACTTGTATTTGTGTCCTGCCCTGGTGTACACCTCTCCAGCAGTCCTGGTGCTGGCGAGCTAAACCCTTGGGCCGAGGGGTATTGTGCAGGGCAGCTTTAAATGTCAAAAATGATGCAAGGTTGTTTCAGCCTGGACTACCTGTGTCTCTGGGGCTCTCCCAGGTACAACTCAATCCTAATCCAGGTGATGACTCATTTCAGTTGTTACATATGCTTATACATGTTACAGGACAATAACATTCTATGCTATCAGTCACCAACTTCTGTTAAAAAAAAAAGGGGAATAAACAGAAAAAGCAACCTTATACCTTGGCTAGAGGGTCGTGAAATCATGAAGCATGCCAAATAGCATCAGTGGAAAATAATAGCTTTCCAAGCAACAGCAGTAGAACTGTTAATTTTATTATTGTAAAGGACAGGAAATTTTAAATGTCACTGCAGAACTAATAGGTGAACAACAACTGGTTATTAGAGTTCAGCAGAAATTGGCCTCATGGACAGGGTTTTATGGCTGCTGGTACTTCATCCAAGCTGCTTGGAGAAGTTCACTACCATTGGAAATCAAGGAGAATTATCCTTTCTGACTTTTTAAAATGAAAAATGCATTAACTTGTGTTTCCATCTTCATTTTAGTTCTGCTTGCAAGAGCAAATCTGTAGCTAAGCCATTGCTCAATTTTGCTTCAATTAATATCCTTTATTACATTGTAATTTCATCCTTCTCTGTTAGAAGCCTGTCATTAGAGTTGAATTCTCTTCTACAATCTGTACATAGGGATTTTTTCCTTCAGATGCTATAAGACATTTAAGAGAAATAAAACCCCAACCCAAAAACTTAAATGTGAACTCCAAAGGTACTGAATCAACGTGCAGTGGCCATATGAGCTCACTGTGCCTGAGCAGGGCTGCAGATTGAGAGTTGGTTGGAATGATTCCCTCAGGTCTGAGGGACACGAGGACTGTCCAGGCCAGCCTTGCAGTGAGCCTTCAGCTTTCCCCAGGCTGCTTCCCACTTGGCACTTGAGACTGGGAGCCTGGCTGCCTGCAGTGGCTAAACGTGCTCTGGGAATGCTCGTGAGCAGGGAGATCTCAGCTTTCTGAATAATTTAAAAGGCATCTCATCTGTTTGTTTAGAGACCCGCTGGTACTAGGTTGAATCTTGCTCGTTTCTGTGCTACAGTATCACTTGGGTGGCTTAATGAATTATTCATGTCACTTTCTGTAGGGTCTTGACTTTCTTTTGAAAGTTATCAATACAAATAGTGCTGCCAATTGACACTGCTTTGCTTAGGAGCTGTAGTGAGGCAAGAGCCTAAAATACATCTAGAAATTAAACGATTACATTTTCACTTGCTATTGTCATAAAAATATATTCAGAATTAGGTTAAAAAAGAGAAAGTACCTGAAGGGGGCCTACAGGAAAGCTGGGGAAGGTCTTTTTACAAGGGCTTGCAGTGAGAGGACAAGGCATAATGTTTTTAAGCTGAAAGAAGAGAGATTTAGGTTAGAGATCAGGCATAAATTCTTCAGTGTAAGGGTGGTGAGACACTGGAACAGGCTGCCCAGAGATGTTATGGGGGCTCCATCCCTGGAGGTGTTCAAGGACAGGTTGGATGGGGCTCTGAGCAGCCTGTTCTAGAAGAAGGTGTCTCTGCCCATGCAGGGGAGTTGGAACTTGATGATCTTTAAGATCTCTTCCAACTCCAAAAATTCTGTGATTCTGTAAAGGCAAGACATGTTCTACTACATAGCAAGGCATGGGTTCAGAAAGGATTCCTGGAATTTTATGAAGCATGTGTGTCACTGTGTGAGCAGCTGTGCTTCAGCAGTGTGTTTATTTTCCTTGCTGAAGACATCAGGCCTTCAGTAAAAACAATAAAGCGAAAAATACCACATGCCACATGTTGACCAGCAGTCCTTCAGTTGTGTGTGAAGATTTTCACTGGAGACAGCCAGGTCCCTAAATGGGCCTTGGGAGGCAGGGAGCCTCGTGACAAACCAGCCTACTTAGCATGTCTGTTCCTGCATTTCAGGCTAATAGAATAAGAGAAAGTGGCAGAAAAATAATTGCATTCTCTCTCCTAATGAAAGAGCACTTCAAGTCGCTGATAGTTCTACTGGCTTAATTACTTAGCAGGGGCAGTGTTCAGTGCCTTGGATTCCAGTTTGGTAATAGCAGGTACATGGACTTGTTAATTCCTGGATGGGCAATTTTTAATGCAATTACATTTCAAATATATTTAAGTACATATAGAAAAGTACAGAAAAAAGAGGAGGTGAAGTAATTAGTGAGCAGAATGGATGTGCTGGAAGGAAGGACCCAAAGGAGGCTTCAGCACTTTGAGGTCTTCTGAAAATATGTAACTTTGTTTAGCATAACAGTTTATGTAGAAGTAAAATTCTGCTTGGGCAAATGAAAGAAAATGAAAGAAAAAAAAAAATTACCCACATTTTTAAACTTCATTGTTTCAAACCCCTTTTATATAGTTTGAAAAGCTGGTCATGAGATCCCTGTTGTTTCTTGGCTGATTTCTCTGAATTCAAAGCTAAGACCCAAAGTGTATTTTCAGCTTAACAAATTGTTTTGCCTTTGTTAGTTTTACAGTTGTGTATGGTGCCTGTGTCTGTCCTGCAAAACAAGCTGGGATGATCTGTGTGCCAGGGTAAAACTTGATACTTTAAAATTGTTATAAGATCACGGGTTGTATAGTGTGCCTTATCAGGCTATACCTTTCTGTTTAGTCTGGCTTGTGATTACATATTCACTCTGAAACTGCTTCCCATAAAGCAGGAAGGCTTTTATTCAGCTGCATCTTGTTAAACTGTGTCTCAAACCCAGGTACAACCATGGTCTGGACATTTTCTGACTTCTTTCTGTGAGTGGAAAGGCCTGTTTGAGAGATGTGTGGTGTGGGATGGTATCAAGCCAATAATTAAATACTGGGTTCAAAATGAAAAGCAGCCATTCCAAAACATATTTTTAGATCCTCCTCTTCATAGTCTTGGATGCTGTTTCTCTCTGCCCTCCTTCAGTGTGATTACTTGCCAAGCCATGTGAGGCAACTTAAAATTGACATCCAACCACAGCTTGAAATGTGCCTTGGAATCTGTTTTAATTAGATATGAGCCATAATAATTTAATTACAGATCTACCCACTAAATTGTCTGTTTTGAATTGTAACAGCCACATTGTGTACAGAAACAAAAATATTTGGAATAGATACTTCGCTGATTTCTATCAAGGGCATTCAAGCTCCGAATAAACTACCAGAGTACTGTGATGGTTTAACCTGTAGCTTGCTAATTACCCATGTTACTTGTAAAATCTGCCAGATTTATCTAGACGGAAGTCAGCTCTGATTTGACTGCTTCCTCCTGGTGGATGAAATGCCTGGTGTGTCTTGCACTGAGGAAGTATCTGAGGCTGCCTGTACTGCTGGTAGTGACTGGGACTTGAGAAATGTTGTGTTACTTTGTGGGCAGATATCTGAAATAATTATTTCCCATAAATTTGAATAAAATATGTATCACATCTGAGGTGGAGTTCCATTGTTCAGTGCAGACACATAAAGGCTGTTGTCTGACAAGAGGCACCACTGCGGAACGGTCTCTGTTGCTGTTCAATCTCTGGTAATGAGTAGGAGTTACTGCTGTTTAAATTTGCAATTGACAGTCAGACTGACAGAGTAATCAGTGCATCTTTGTCCATATTTAGTATGTAGAGCAGACTAAATAATTTGGTAACCTGGGATCATTCAGTGATATGTGGTCTAATCCAGGAGAGAGATCAAGGATCAGGAAGAGGAGAGGCTGTGTCTGAAGCACCAGCAGCTGCAGAGGTAGGGTCAGATAAGTTGGAAACTTCTTGTGTGGTTCTGTTGCAAAATACCACTTGGAACCCTCAGATGAATTGAATCAATCAGTCAATCCATCTGACTATCACAGAGAAAACAGTGGTTGTTGGAGTTAGTGTGAGAGCAGTGGAAGTGCCTTGGGGGAAAATACCTGCAAATATGCCAAAGCCGCTGTGTGAACGTACCTGAGGTATGCAGGGCTGCTCACACAGGAAATATTTATTTCATTCATTCGTTCTGAATTATCTAAAATAAGTCTTTAAGCACATTCTTGAAGGGTTTTGTATGTTTTTTTAGAATGTCGGGAGAAATAATCCTGTGGAAAATAGTGCAGTTGATAGCAATTTTTTCTTTAGTTATGATGGCTCCTCTCCATCCTCTCGGCAGCATTCTGGTGTGCTGTTCCTTTCCAATTTGCTGACATGTAGATGGAAGGTAATGATGTTACCCAGGGTTTCAAATGGTAGTTATCAGGAAATAATTTGGTGTTTTTGTCATTATTTTTGTGAGCAATTCTTATTACAGGTTTGTTGCAAGGCAGCGGACACCATTGTGGTTGAAGGCCTAACATTTTAAGAATTAATTTGGCCATCAGCTGCTGCAAGATTGGACCAAACTGCTCATATCAGCTGCTTCTAAAGGAGAAAGCTGAGGGATAATATTTGTCAGGTGCTTCTCTGTTTCCTTGGCTACAAGGTAATTTAAATGCCATCTATTTTATTGGCATTAATGAAAATCTTCTGGGATACACATCTTTGCATGATGTGTAGTGATTTCATTTGAATCATAGGCTGTATTAAAACATTAGCTGTAGGGATGGTATTTTGGGTACCAACCTAATCACCTCTCCAAAAGGGAGAAAATGGTTTAGAAAGACAGAAATATTAAAAAATATATATTTCTCTCTACTAAATAACCTCCAATTACATATTTTATTGATTCAGTCTTTCCTTCCATAGCACAAATGTGGTGCCAAGAATTTTTTTCCCAAAAACTAAAGTAGGTGCTTCTTAGCGAACACCTACAATTAGGTCAGAATTTTATAAAAGGCTTTCTGTTTGCATAGGGTAGCATTAATTTTGCATTCTTCTATCAAATGAAATGCAGGGAAGGAACAAATAATTTATTCATGCAAAACCAACCTGCATGAATCATTTATTTACCTCTTCTGGTAATTTCACAAGCTCACTTTCTATTCATCAAGCAGCAAATTAGTAAAAAATTTCTACAGGTTGATTTTGTCCAGTAAAAAGTGATAATGACATAAATATCTTCCCCTGTATGGAAAAATCATCATATGAACTTGGGCAAAGAAAAAGTCCATACAGGATTGTTTGGGTTTTTAATTAACTATCAGAAACTGCAGCTGTAGACAAGCAGTTTTCACTGGATTTAGCCTTCAGAAAATGTTATTAACAAAGGGTTGAACACAAAATTCTTTTGTCAAGTTAATTCATTAACTCAGAGCAATTCCCTTGAGTTTGTCAGAGTTTCATCAGTATAGATAAAACTAGACCTGATGTGAGGGCTTTAATCTGCCAATGCACATAGAGGTAAATGAGAAATGTCCTGACTTTCTTGAACTGTGGTCCATTTCTAGCATCAAAACGTAATGGAACAAATTCTGCTCCTGCTGAGCCCAGTGACAAATGTCTCATTGCATTCTACAAGTGCAGTGTTTGGTGCCATTTAATATAGGTCAGTATGGCTCCGAATTAGATGCTGTTCACTGAAGCCTTGGAGTTCAAGGCTGCTTTTTGTGTTTTGTTACCAATATTGATGTTTTGGTTACAGCTGAGGGAGGCTCTGGCAGAGCAGTAAAGAAGTGTTGCTTGACACTTGGGTGTACAGCAACCTACATACCCCTGGCTACACTGATTCCAATGTTTTGTTAAGGACTTAATTTTGGCAAATGTTATGAAGAATTTTACATAGTGTATGATGTCATGTTGATCTGTGAAATGTTTAAAACATGCAGCATTAAACAAAAAAGTGGTATAAAGCTGATCTGATGTGCTAAGGAGCTGTGTGGTCATTCATTCCAACATATGCTTAAAGAGAAACATTCTTTGGGAATATCTTTGGTATATTGGCAGTTTGTTAAAATCAGCTAATCCCAACTTTGTTACCACTGCAATTTCCAAAACCTTAGAGTGCCAGAGAAGCAAGTCATGATGATGGTTTTGGGCTTTGAAGGATTTCTAATGACTGCTGTACTGGCTGTCTTCTCATCTACTTGTTTTTCCCTATGTGGCTAGATGGGCAGTTTGGTTAAGTTGATGTGTCAATCAGAAACATCAGTTTTCCTAATTCAAGAGAGATTGTTTTGCATGTCAGGAATTAGCTTGTTTATAATTATGTGTTAACTGAAGTTTGGTCCAAATGCTGCCCTTGGGTGAGAACAAGAAACCTGCTGCAGAGCTGTGCGGCAGGGTGCCAGTCTGGCCTTGCTTCTGAAACAGTCTCTAGCTGACCGCCTGTGTTTGAATGGGTGCCATAATGAGGAGAAGCTAATCACTAATAGGGTACTTAAATAAGACCAATTAAGGAGACTTGGTCTAATATCTCCTACTTTAAAGTATTCACTATGAATGAAAGAATGTAACTTAGTGTTTAATGAGCTGACATCAGAATTCAGGGAATTTGAGTTCAGTTCTGAGCTTTGCCAGACTTCTTACACGAGTAGGGCAGTTATATGGCCTGAGTATCAGATCCCAGTTGTGAAAGCAGTTTGGTGCTTCTCAGTCTACTCTCCGCTCTTTAAAGCATAGATAGAGTTCCTTTTCTAGTGAAGAACTGAATTGACAAGCCCCTCCATGTCTGGCAGTAACAAATTAAAACCTGTCTGGACACAGAACCAAGCAGCCTTCTGCAGCTGCTCCTACTTTGGGCAGGAGGGTAGGACTGGAAGATCTCCAGAGGGCATCCTTCCTCCCTGTCTCAGTGATTTGAGGATACCCTCACATAATTAAGTGGAAGTGCCCACTGAGGTGACAGAAGAATGCTAGCCTAGGTTGCAATTGAGAAATTCTCAAGGCTATAATTTTATCCTGTGCTAAAAGCTTCACAATTGCAGGAAAATTATCTTAACAAAGATGAGGAGTAATTCTTCTGCTGCCATTTGTTGCCACTATAGTGAAGGGCTTGTCAGGATGTCCATTACAACAAACATGGTTACAAAGGCTAACCTTACATGACAGATACTTGCTTGGAATGAATATCTGGTAGTGCAGTACAAAGCCTTTTTGTTTTGTATTCTGGTTAATTTATTGTATTCTATTGAACAGACAAGCTCTTGGGCCTTTCACTGGTATTTTTATATGAACTTGGTTCAGACCACTTAAGCAAAGTGCGACCCGGAATGATGGAAATTACAGAAGTCAGTGTTTGATGGATTCTTCATAGCTCTGAGAGAAATAAGTTCTTTTCAAATGGCTTGTATTTGTGTCACAAGAGCCACTGCTGTATTTACAATTGCCATCCTCTGGTGTTGGCTCTCGAGCAGAGCAGCCACATGCTGAGTACAGATGGGGATGAAAACACTTTCCTGCTCACAGAGGACATTCCTGGTACTGTAACTACAGTGATCTGGGCAGGGAGCAGCACAGTTTCTTGTGGAGCAGTGGAACAGCTCCTTGAGTAGGGGACAGGACCACAGTGGTGCAGCCTGAAAGTTAGAGAAATGGATTCCAGTCTTGGCTTGATGTCTTACCTTGCCATGGGGCCTGTGTCAAGTTGCTTCACTGTCCTCTGGAGTGGTTCCACAAGTGCAAAGTTGCAGTTGTATCATTTGGTGGGATGAGGAGAAGCTTACAGTGTTTTCAGGGCTTTTTGCGTTCTTGGAATGAGGCGAGTGGGTTGGAATACAATTCCCACCTGACATGACAGCTTTGAAGTAAACGTAGATGTTTTCTCACAAACAACTCTGGTGTCATTTGAGGGCAGGTTCTCCTTACCACTCTTGGAGCAGTATGGTTGCAGGAAGCAGGGTCAGTAGAAGCTGGGACATGGTTGGCTTGGTGCTGCCAGGCCCACTGAGGACAATGTCCTCTGTCAAGGACTTTGCTGCTGGCAGTTAGGGGACAGAGGGAGAAAAGCTGAGTATTCTCCACTAGGTTCATGTAAAAATCTTTGCCTTGCTCGGGTGTCCTGACTATTAGACCCTTGTGCATGGGAAATGCAATCAGTCTGATATTCTTTATGATGGTTAGTTTGATTGGTAACAGAAGCACTTTAAAGTTTATTGGTTCTTCACAAGGCCTAGTTTCAAGGGTAATTAAACATCTCATTATATTTGGTAATGTTAATTGCATTTTTAATTTTATTTGTACACTGACATTTGCTCTGGCTAAAAATAGTCTGAAAGGAGGAACTAGAGATGGATATGCACAGTCTTGTGAATGATAGGTACTGGGAGAGAGTGGAGATACCTCTTTCAGAAATAAAGCTGCCTGTAGTGAAGGGCCTTTCTTTTAAAATCAACGTGTTTGTTGTTAAAAACCCCTTACATCTTAAAATGTAATTAAATTGGTCCAGGAACGTTATGGTTACTTAGATTTAAATATGACTAACATCCTGTTTGGGTAGAGGGGCTCAACACCAGTAAATATAGCATATTTAAATCCATGAGTGTGCCTTAAACTGACATCAGCAGGCTCTTCCTCCTCTGGAGAGGTACTATTTGTGTTATTGAACCTTTGAAGTTTTTGGTCTTACAAGCATGACTAAAATCTTGCAGATGTTGCAAGTGGGACAGTCATTCCTGTGCCCATCTATATACTGCTGTAGAAAGGGAAAAAAATAAAAGATAATTCCGGATGCTCAGTAGACTTGAATTTAAAAGGAAAAATATTTGAAAACATATTTAAAACCACAAGGACAACATGAAACAGAAGAAAATGCAAGCTTGAAAAAAATGTATTTGCTTTCTGAATAATTAACAAGCCAGTGTGAAGTACACAGTAATACATGTCAGTCCTCAGCTTGTTGGCTATGCTAATTTATTCCCTGTATTGCAGTTGGCAATTAATGTTCTTCTCACAATATGCCAATTAAATGTTCTTGCATTTTATTAGTCATTTCTCTCAGTCAGTTTTGCTTGAAAATAAACATTACAGTGCATTTTCCACCCATACACAGGTAATCCATGGGAGGTTCACATTCCAGCAGTGGGGCTTTGCTCCCTGGATAGCCACTGGAAGCAGCTTTTGAGATATGATTGCTGGAGCTCAGAGGGGATGTTGCACAGGGCCCCCTACATCACCCAGCCTGTTCATTTCCAAACATTTAAATTGCATGTCTGTACTGGCACTTGTGTTTATCCTTTCCAGGAATGTTAGCATACTTGCTGGGTGCCTTCAATTCATCATCTTCTGTGGTTTTTCCAGTGAGTCTTGATGAGTCTGCTCTTGCTTTTGGAGAAATTTTTCCATATTTTAACATTTCCAGATAAGGGTATTTTCAGATGGCACAGATATTTCTTCTAATGTTTGTCCATCATCATTAAGCCCTGCTCATATCTAGGGCCAATTTGAAGCTTTTGACTGGTGGGAATTTTTTTTTCTTCAAAGCCACCAACAATGAATTGGAAAATGAGAGCTGAAGTGGGTTTCTGATTACGGCAGCCTGGAGAACTAACAGTAATGTGCTTTTAATGGTAGCTCTTGTGCCTTGGCTTGCAAAATGATTCCTCAATCACCAGAAATTTTTCTGAAGATGTTCCTGTTAGATTGAGAATGTGGCTCAAAATTGTATGGGCACATGTGCTCTCAGCCTCTCTCAAAAGAAAATAACCCAGTTTCTGACTCCTGTCATCACCGTGCCCTTTGATCGCCGTGGGAGCTGTGCCTGGAGCTGCTTTGGAATAGTTCAACCTTTTGCATGTATCAGGCACTCAGTTTAATAGCTTGATTTCAGCAGCATCTTGAAAGTATAATGAGAAATGACTTTTCTCTTGTTGCTGTTTGATGGCTTTGAAGCTTGCTTTTTGAAGCTGTGTTGAATGTAATAGAGTTTTCACTGGAAAAACTTCAAGACAGGTCCTTCTTTCTCTGGGAAACAGAATTGTGCTTCTTTGGGTTAGCTTGGAGAGGTCCTGGCAGTCCTAGTGATGGAGTGAGAGGTGCTTCCATGACAGCATGGGAATAATCTTAATTGACATAAATCAGTTGAGGTGCTGTCAACAGAATTTTACTCCTAATCTGCTTTTTCTGTTTCGTTTGGGGATTTCTGTTTCCTTGTAAGGATTAATTTAAATCGGACGTAATTACAGATTTTGTAGGTGGAGGCTCATCCTTTGGATACTTTAAACAGTGTTAGATTTACTGTTTCACATAATCCTTAGGCTCTGTGGAACTGTGTGTGTAACACAGACTTAGGGAACACGTTCAGAATGAGTTTCAACATTCTTGCTCAAGCACAGTGTGTTTCAGTTGTGATTGTGATCGTGGTTCTCAATGATAAATCTCACTAATCTCTTTAAATAACCTAATATGTCATATGATAGTGTTAAAGAAAACCAGGGAAGTGATTAGCAATTAAAGAAGCTGAAATACATAAAATAAGCTTTGTCCATAGAAGTCAATTAAAACATCACTAGGAGAAAGAAAAATGCCAAGCTGGAAGATTTATCTGCTTGTCAAATCTAGGATTAGAAACATGAGCAATTAATCTGCTATCAAATATGTCCAAAATAACCCTTTAAATGATTGAATCACAGATGAGTTAAATAAGCTTAAGCCTACTAATTAACTGTGCCTTCTAAATAACAGAGCTCATCCAGGACGTGACAGTGTCACTGACAGAGCCAGGCAGCTCTTGCAGGTTTTGTGGGGTCATGGTAGATTTCAGGGGAGTCTGTACTAAAAAAGGGGCATTTTGGGTGTTGAGAGGTTTATAATCTTCTCTACAGGGTAAACTGCCCCCTTGAATGGCTCCTGTGTATCTCTGACACTCCTTTCTAGAGCTGTAACTTTGAAGTTGGTATGTACTTATAAAAGGAAAAAAAATCTATAAAGTCTTTTTCTCCAATTCTGAAAACTGCATTAATATTAAATAGCAATTAAAATATTAATATGTATGCAGAGGAGCATTATGAAGGTATTTAAAGAATAAAAATAGTCATCAGAAAGAGGATAGTGTACTTTGTATCAAGAAGCTTGCTCAGTTGAGGACATGTTGGCTTTGTGCCAGGGCACACGGCATCGTTTATTGGAGCCACCCCAACCCCAACAGCTGATTGTGCATCCTGGGCCTTGGGATTCTGCTCTGCAACATCTTCCTCTGATGGGAAACATGCTGTCTGGTCACAAGGCTCTTTCACAGTTTGTTCCTCAGACCAACTAATGAAGGGGGATGCACATTGCCTACATTCCTTAAGGGACATTCCCTGCACCTGTTCAGGAAATGTGGGATGTGTGGCAGCGGATCTGTACGCCTGGCTGCGGCGCAGCACAGAGGGCTTTGGAAAAGGTGCAAGGGTACCTACAACTGATTGTTTTCATTGCTCTGCAGTGCTGATGCCTCCAGTGACAGCCAGATAAGTTTTGTCTCCCTCCAGTGTGTAAGAGCTGTAGCAGTCACAGGATGCTGCTTTCTTGTTAGTGCAGTAAATTCTGCTTTTCTTTCAAGGTTGCAAACACATACCTAAGTATGTTACATACTAAGGGTCTCAAGTGATATTGAACTGCATGAGCAGTGCCTGACACTTGTGTGCACTGCCTAACTGCTCTGCCTTTTGATCACCAAATCTACTGCATATAATACCTAGGAATCTAATGTATTAATAGCTAGAGAAAAATTAGTCATATTCAGGGAGGATCTTTAAGGAAGTGGAGAACTGTGGGTTTGGTACCAATTTGTTGAGCAACAATTTGCATATCACTATTGTGAGGATCAAATTTAGGAAAAAAATAACCTAAGTGCTCTGTAAAACAAGGTAAGACTAATTTCTAACTGAATTGGAGTAATGTACTTAATACTGTATAAATATTTCTAAATAAATGAAATATTTTATAGAACATAAAAAATTTATAGCACATCGGCTGCCTTAAAAATGCATTTCCTTTCTCTCCTGTGCATTTTAGTCAGCTTGTCATCCACAGTGGCTGGTTTATTGTGGCTCTCTTATTTCTGAGCAGTCATTATAAATGCCCTTAAGTTTAAGTGAATGCATTTGTGGTGGTTGCTGTGTGATGACTGTTTCACTCTGTAAATAGACTATAAATTATGTATGGAGAAGTTTTGAATTAATCTATAGTATATATCTCATACTCATAAATATTGTACAGTACCTTGCAGCCTCTTTATAACTTGCTGGTGGAGATCTTTAAGTGCAAGGTTTTTCAAGCTGTTCTCTTGTATCAGAAATAAGTAATTTCGATTTTCTGCAGTACTATATTTATTCATCTTTCAGGACTTTTTTTTAACTTCATCTTTCAGGACTGCACTTTGCAATGTGCAGAGGAAAACTGTCAAATATTTGTAATGGAGCAAGGGATGTGCCTTGCTTCACCTTTCTGTTTTGTAAGGGAGGTAAATAATGAGTTTCATACCTGTGGAGCTATTTTTTTCTTTCACCTAGGTCCTCTAAATAATACACATTTTCCCCAGGCAGCTAATTATGGGGTGAGATTAAAATGGTAGCGGATTGTAATCACAACTGAAGATCTCTGTAAGTAGTTATTAAAACACTCTACAACTTTGTTGGGTGCAGCTCTGAAACCTTCTGTTCACTGAAAAGAAGACCTAGATGCAGGGTTATACGTAAAGGAGTATGAAAGGTAGGTTGATGATAAATCAAAGAACCCTCCCACTAAGCAGTGTTCAGCTAGCCACTGCATCTGTTAATTTTCTCTTCAGTTAACTGAGCTAAGATAGTTGTAGGCTGTAACCTTTTAGTAAGCAATTTAGGAAAAATAAGTGATCTCCAGAATAAATTGCCATGCAGCACTCAGTGCAGTATCTGCTGTGACAGTGCCCTGTGCCAGCTACAGGTCTGCTGTAATTTAGAGTCATTGCTCACATGCAATTCAGTAGCTGGGCTGGAAACTGTTATTCTGATGTCCTCGGCTGGCTGGGGAAGTAGGTGTGACACCTTCCTTCACACCCAGGAGAAACTGAAGCAGAAACATTGAAATACCTCTGTGAAAAATTGTGGAAGAGATAGGAATAGAAATGTAGTTCCTTGACACCAGCCCTGTGCTTTGGCTGAAGGGTGAAACTTCTGCCCAGAATGTGGCAATGCCCAGGCTCTGCCACTGAGCTCTTTTATTAAGGCTTCCTTATCATGCACCGTTAGTAAGACTGTTTCATTTAGAGGAAAATATTGAGAAATTATGCTCACAGAAATACATTTTAGTCAAAACTGAAGGAAAATATTGGAATAATCCCCTTTCTTTTGATTTGTGGTGCACATAGTGGGTAAGCCTCAATTCTTTGCTGCAAATGCAGTAGCTCCCTAGGTAGCCTCTGTGGCTTCATGCTCATGTCTGAGAGTAAAATCCAAAGTATATTTACAAATATGCAAAGAAAGTTATTTAACCTGTGTGAACGTATTGTTTATTGGGGTATGTCAGAAAAAAGAACTCATTTGGGGAATGTGGAATCAGCAAATTGTTGAAATAATGCTAGAAGGAACACAAAATCCTCAGATTTTTGCTGGATGGGCATTCTGTGTTAAATCTTCCTCAGTTGATCAGCCAAGATGTAACCTAGGACCAAAGGTATGTGGGTCTGCAAGAACATTTTACTTTGGTATTTTTTCTTATTCATCTCAGTACAAAAAATGAGTGATTTGATGATATTCCCATAACGGATGGTTAGAGCTCAACGGATGTGTTTCTCACACTTCATCTCTTCCTGACAACCTGTGTTTCCCTATTTATTTCCTTTGTTGGCTGTGTAACTTCCAGCTCTGCAGGGCTTTCCTCATCCTTCATACTGCAGAGTTTGTCATCAGTCTGACAGTTCTGAGTTAGAAAGTATTTCATTTATCCCATGTAGCAAAAGTGCTGGATGCTCTGTGGGGACATTGCTGTGCCCATCGGTGCATGGAGTGGGAGCAGGGAGGAAGGAGCTGCAGGGACACTGCTGGGAGCTGTTCCTGCAGGAGATGGGATGGGTCACCCCAGCATCCAGCAAGTGCAGCAGCTCCTGTGTGTGAGCACAGAAACAGGAGGGCATGAGGTGTGCTTTTCTGGGGAGCTGTATACATGAGAATTAGAATGTGGATGGCCCTATGCTCTTCCCATCATCACAGTCATGTACAAGGTTCCTCCAGGAATGCATGTGGGAGCAAGTGGATTGATGCATGCTTGGTTACATATTAATGAGTATCAGTGCAAAGATTTATCATACCCTTGACTTACTCAGAAAGTTGGTTGTTAAAAATGGAGCAAGTCAAGTGTTAGTAATACCACTGATACATTTTTTTGCAAAGTGTTTTTATATTATATCTATTGAAACAATATGTATTGGAACAGTAATTAGATTACAGATGGATTTAGATTTGTCATATTGGTAGAAAAAAGGGATATATTTAATTTTTCTATGTTGCTTGAGCATAGATGAATATGCAAAATTAACTTTGAAGTCCAGATTTCCTCAGAAAACGAGGAATCAGAAGGTACTTGTAGCAAGACAGGTGAATAAAACCCAACAACAAAACAACAGAAAAGGATTTAACTAGCTAACTGCCAGCAGGGTTCTGTGCCCCTCTCCTACCTTTACCTTTGGACCCCACTAACACTAACTAGATGATGGATTTAGTTCAGTGGGTTATTTTTTTTAATGGCAATTAAGCAAGGAAAGAAAGTGCAAAAGGCAGTTGCTGTTCCTCAAGGATTTATCTGTTCAGGAAGGTGGCTTTTGGTAGGACCTAAGCCTGTTGTGGCTCTGGCTGTGCAAATGCAATGTGATGTGCCCGTGTGGGATTCACCCTATAAACATAGCTGAGGTGAGTTTGTTTGGTTTGCTTTCAGCTTACTAAACAAATCCTTTGATTGTTTGCAGCAAGCAGTAATTTTGTTTCCCACATTGTCAGTTTACTAAGAAATAATAAACATGTCTGGGTAGGTTTATCTTGTCACACAGTTTTCCAGGTGCCAGGTTTTATTAATATAATTGGGGTCTTCCAATATCTTTACTTAATTTCTAAAGTCTTTCTATTTCTGTATCCTGAAAAATAAATACCTGTCTAAAAGTTCTGCAGTTGACAAATTTATTCACCAGTGAAAAGTGGTAAGATGTGGCAAATCAGTGTTTATTTTAACCAGGCTCAGGAGGAGAGGCTGGTGCGTCCAAGACATTTTCTCTGCAGGTCATTCAGTCTGTGGGTGCAGAGACATGGCAGAGGGGTATGTAGGGGTTAGGGGGCAATACACAGCAGTTGGTCTTCATGCTGCAGAATAAAAGGAAGCAGCATGACAGAGAGGAGTCAGGGTCTGTTTTCAGATGTGTGCCTACAAGGCTTTTTGGGGAAGGATAGCTGGATAAACACATCATCTCAAGCTAAAACACAGTTTTCAATTAGTTTTTTTAAACTACCTTAAAACTACATTTCCAGCCTACAAGATAGAATCAATTTCAGCTTTATTTAAAACTTTAAATAAATACCATAAAAATTGAATGTCTCCTTAAAGACAAAGAGAATAAAAATCAACCGTTCATTTTTCAAATAATGTGTTAGCTTTTAGTTTAAAAATTCTTACTGCTTCTAATTGAACTCTAGCTGTTTTCCAGAGTATAAGTCAAAACAGCCATTGAGTCCTTGTATTGATGTACAAGGACAAAGAGAGAGGGGTTAAAAAGGTAGAGTACAAGATAGAGATTAAACAGAGAGCATGTACTTAGATTTCTATCTTCAGGCTAAGAATTTTCAGAAATTCTTCCACTGTTAGAAAAAGATGAGGGATTAAAAGTGTCCATCCATACTGCATGAGAATGTATCCAGCAGGGTTAGTGCTCCTAACTTTGGATACCAGCCAACATTGTGTATTTGGAAACCTGTCTGTCATGGCCTCTAAGAAAAATGACTGTTCAACCCTGAAATAATGTTTGATAGATTTTGAAGCACATTGAGTAAAGAAAGTAATAATAATAATAATAATAATAATAATAATAATAATAATAATAATAATAATAATAATAATAATAATAATAATAATAATAATAATAATAATAATAATAATAATAATAATAATAATAATAATAATAATAATAATAATAATAATAATAATAATAATAATAATAATAATAATAATAATAATAATAATAATAATAATAATAATAATAATAATAATAATAAAACTTAGTCTAATGTAGATGAGTTACTGCATTTTCTAATCTATTTTTTTCCCCTAAAACTGGGAGTAACGATCCCAGCCACGCTGTGTACAGGGCAGCATTTCTAGCAAAAAGGTGTGTTGGGCTGTGCTCAGAGACCACTGGGGTGTTAGCAGAGCCACCTCGTTGGTGCAGACCACTTCTGCATAATAAGTCTTTTAGATCTGCCATTGCCATTATGATTTTGTTGGCACCTTCAGAAGATGATCTTGGAAGGAAAAACCTTTCAACAAGCTGCACTGCAGAAAGAGGATGAACTTGCTCTCCTGACTATCTCAGTCTCCTGCTTGCCCTGCAGCTGGAGAGAGCTTGAAGGTTAGAATTAAAAAACAGGTGTGTGTTGAGTGAATATGACTTGGGAAAACAGTAAAAAGGATGTTCTCAGGGTCTCTCTTGACCCCAGACTGAAGCAGAAGCAGCAATAAACCACAATTAAATCAAGTATTGATTTGTGTAGCAGAGAGGAGTTTTGTCTTGAGCTACGAGCGTGATTTCAGACTACTTTTTAATTCAGCATAGACTAAAAGAGACAGATGCTTTTATAAAACTGTGGCATTCTGGTTTTAATGCAATCATAGTTTTAAAATGTTATTTCATTAAATGGTGCTTTGACTTTTAATAATGTCATGAATAATTTAAGAGAGTATTTCTCATTTTCAGGGAATATGAAGGAGAGGTTAATCATATCCTAAGCTTTTGTTAAAATGGGGTGAATTACTGTATGGTTGACAAATTCCAGACAGCCCAGCAAGCTGAAGGTCTCTCTGTATTGATAGAACAAATGCATCCAGGCAGAGGGGCTCGAGCTTCCCCACAAGGTCCCATCAGTGGTGGAGGTAAGCGGGTCAGTCTCCACTGTGTCTGCTGGGAGGCAGTGGGAGTCCCTAGCTGTGCTGGGTGCTCCCCAGCCAGGCTGAGCCCATCCTTTTAATTTCACAGATGACAAGAGATACAAACCTGCAGATTTTCATTTAGTCCTAATAGGGTGCTTAAACTATTTCCCAGTCCAGTTACCCAGCTCTTAGACCATCCATCACCAAATGCTAGCTTTTAATAGCAGCATTGGTTGATCAACTGCCAAACAACTTAGGAAGAAAATGAACTGCCTGAGCTGCAAGAACTATTTTTGGAGGTGAAACTTAATACCAGACTCGATGCCAATTCCAGTGATGAACTGAAAAAAGACTTCTTCTGGCCTCAGTGCATTTTGTGTCAAGGCTATAGTACTTGGAGATGTTAGAGCAAGGAATAGCACCAGTGGATGATTCCTGGCCATGCTCTTGTGTGTGATTAGTGCTGATGGTAGCTGCAAAACTGGAAAACCAGCTGGTAGAGGAACAGTGTTTGGCCCTTGTATGAGTGGGACATGGTTTAGCAGTAGGCTGGTAGAGCTGGGTTAGTAGAATTAGGTTAAAGAGAGGACTGGATGATTTTAGAGGTCTTTTCCAACCTGAACTCTATTCTGTGAATGGCAGTTAATAGCTAGTCTTACACTCTGTCCTGGGGAAATGTGATGCACTGCAGTGTTGGATCCACAGGTCCTAACTCCTGCCAAAATACAGCTGCACTGAAGCTGGATGTGGTGTTGGAATGTATCCACCTAATCTGTGCTTTTCAGAGGCAGATGAAGTTGTGAGTGAACTGTTCATAAGGGAACTTCTCCTTTTTTCCTGATACAGCTTTTGAAAAAGTTATTGTGTAGACATTTATACTGTATTCCAGAGAAAGAGGCAGTGTCAAGTTTAGTCACATTTTCCCAAGAACACGGAAGTTTTAAACTCATGATCTTTCCTTGCTGCAAGACCGTTATGAAGCTGGTGTGGGTCTGGTGACTGTCCCTCAGTCGTGGTCACCTTTTCTGAAGGCGGCAATGAATCACTGATGCAATTCAAGACACTCCAACAGAAGAGGAGTAATTTTTGAAGAAATGTGGGGTGTTTGAATGAGGGCCTGGAGCTGGGAGGTAAAAGTCTGTTCATAATCAGAAGGTCTAATGGAATACAGTTTTCCTGACTTTGAAATTGTTTTGTCCCGTACTTCAGAGTTGATGTCCTGTTTGGCAACGCAAATGGTTTCATCTTGGTGTGTTTCTTATCCACAGCACACTCATTTAACAGAGCCTACTCATCACCTTCTCTTTATGAACTTGATGGTTTGGACAAATTGAGCCTGATCCATCTCAGACATTAGAAGATGAATTCTCACATGATTAAAGATTTGCAGAATGAAACCATGTTCCCTTGGCCTAAATCTAAGAAACAACAAAATCAGGTGGTGGGCGGCTGTCCATAGATGAAAGACCCTGATGAAGAGCAGGCCAATGGACCAGACTTCAGAGCAGCAAAAGGTGCCCCAGGCATTTAGACCCTTTTGCTTTGAAAGGACATCAGTGTAATGAGTCTTGATGTTCTCACCCTATGATGGCAGGGTTTGTTTCATTATCCTCAAAAAGAAGACTCTTTGAGGTATGCTTTTAACCCAACATCACTGCACTCTGAGGAGAGAAATCTAACATGATTTTACCACCAGACTTCTTGCTATATCACATGTTTTCTTCTGCAGTGTAGGAACTAAAAGCTGAAGGTGGCAAACAGAGATATTGGAGCATATGGTATAGCAAATAAAATACTATTTAAGGTTAGTCTGATATATGTAGGGCAGACAGTTGTCCTGGGATTCCAGCTACTCTCTGTATTGTGAATTCTCTAAAAAGTCCATTTTAGAGGAATATAAAAGTTGATGACAGGAATTTCTCTGTGTGTATTTTTCTATATAATTTACACGTCTTTTAATTACTGTAAAAATGTGGATTGGTAAGATATTTGCATGTCTTACCCAGCATTGACCAAGAAGTGCTCCTGTTCTGCACTGCTCCAGAGCAGGTACATTGACAGAATGGAAACACTTGAATTGAAAATATTTTAACTTTTTGAAAACTTCAGTCATTTTAATATCACATTTAATTATGTCTATACTCTTGTTTCTAATAATTCTTAATGAAACTTTATAATAGAAAAGTTTTCCACTATAGCAATGTTAAAACAATAAAAAATACCACCCCCCAAAAAAAAAAAAACAAACCCAAACCTTTTCCCCTCTTAGGTTATTACTTAAAAGTAATTCCAGTGTAGCCCCCTGGCTTTCTCCTTAAAAGTTATGTCGGGATATTTTGCCTACAGGTGCAACTGGTTTTGGCTTCTGTGACCAGTGCTCACATTTTTTAAGCAATAAATAATTAGGTAATGATTAAAAGGAGTAGTGTCATTGAGAGAAGCACCATGCAGATGAGATCAGCTGTCCCCGAGCTGAGCTGCAGTCTGTGCAGTGCTGCTGCTGCCAGGGCCACATCACTGTGGGTTCAGCTTCTCCTTTGTGCTGGGAAATTATTCCACTCACACACTCGCAGGTGCCTCCAGGGAGTAACAGTGATAGGATGAGCGGCTGCTCATACAGATAATACTGAAATTATGAAAAATATTAAATGCCTATGATAAAATCTTGGCACCAACACTTGGAGATAAAAGCAGCCAGTATAATGATGAGGCTATTCTTCTTTACAACCTGCTTTTGTTGTGGAAAAAGAAATGCAATAATAAACCTTAGATTCCACTTCTATTTATTATGAAATGTTACACTGTCTTACTCTTTTCTTCTGACATTTTCTAACTGCTTATTCAAGAACTCCCTTTCCCTGTCATCTAGAGTAACCTACTTGTATTTCTCAGCTTCATTAACTATATTTGACTTAGAAAAATTTTTCTTGTTTCACATTTCACCTTCTCCCAGGCTCTCTTTATATCATCAGTAACTTCTCGTAGCCTAAAATATCGGCAGACAGCTGTGTGTGTAAGCTGTTCAGAGTGACTGGGTTCTTCCCAGCCTGATTCGTTTGCTGAAGTTCAATTCAAGGTCAGGCTGGACAGGACTTTGTGTCACCTGACCTAGAAGGGAGCTGGGCTACCCCATCTTTAAAGGTCCCTCCCAAGCCCAACCATTCCATGATTGAGGGATTGATCAGCTGCTTTGGGGAGTGTTTCCCTTCCAGTGTCACAGGAGCCCATCTCCAGCAGTACAGGCTGTTCCAACCTCTCTGCACCCACATAATCCCACAGCACAACTTGGCTTTTTCAAGAACCGGCCTCTGAATAGTCATAAACTGGAAACTCTGTGATCTTTCATCAAATTCCTGATTTATTTTAGTTTGCAATCATATTTTTGATGCAAAAGTTCTTTTTTTGCCCCCTTGATTAAATACACATCTTTTCACTTCTTTTTGCTGGTTTGCTGTGTGTTGAGGAAGATTGAGCCTCCAGTTCCTATCCTGACATTTAACCTTCACTTATACCAGTTTCATCAGCTTTAACGTAATTGTCTTCTTCCATGCTGATAGACAGTGAAGACACTTCAAATTATTAAAAACAACAACAACAACCAAAACCCAACAACAAACTGGTGACCTTCAATTAACTTTATTATACTAAATTTTACATTAAAATGATTAATCTATGCCACAGGATTTCACTTGCTATAGATGTAGAAACTGGTCAGTGTTGAATGTATTCAACATCATCAAAGAAAGCAACTTGAATAGATAAAGTAAAACTGAGATTCCAGGTGAGACCCAAGGATACTAGGATGAAAGCATGTCTTATGTTTCCAGGTTCACTTTCTAAATGTATAAACATCTTATTAGTTTTGCTACAAATATATGAGATTCTTAAAAGTTAGAAATGCTTCTTTTCAGCCTGGCAGAGGAATGGTAAATGAGTGAATGTTTTATGTCAGATAGAGATGGAATAGCAACAAAGAGCAGAAACATTGAACTGGTGCATTTTACCAGTGGAATTGGGGGCTGTGATGATACTGAGATGGGAAGAGAGCTCTGGGGAAGTTGGTGCAGGGCTTGTCCAGTAGGCTAGCGTGCAGTATCTAGTCATACTGTGCACCATTAACTTGAAGAAAGAAACAACTTCTTTAAAAACATTGCTTTTTGTTAATTAAGTTGCTTTCCACCCTAGGAATGGTGCATCGTTTGCTGCTTATATTCACCCAAGGATGCAGAGCTGTATGTGATCTCTGGAGATGCTGGAGATAAAGGGCTATTTGTTTTCAATTGTTAGATTCATCTGATTGTTTCAAGTGAAAGTAAAAAGATTTTAAAATGATAAAGAGACTCTGAAGTCAAGCAGAAAAGTGTAACAGTTGTGTTGTCTGCAATGTCCTTCTCTCCTAATGAGCTGGATTAAATTTACACAGACCCTTCTCTAGGCTTTCATTTTAATGATGACC
This sequence comes from Chaetura pelagica, assembly GCF_000747805.2. NCBI lineage: Eukaryota > Metazoa > Chordata > Aves > Apodiformes > Apodidae > Chaetura > Chaetura pelagica. The sequence goes on along the minus strand of NW_009954216.1, from coordinate 941,829 downwards.
AGATGCTCCCCATGTTACCAGCTTTGTTCTGACCAGCAGTCTAAAAACTTTCCATCTGTATTGTTGGGTGTTATGGACCTAGTTTTGGTGAGTGACTTTTCAGCCATTTCTGTAGCTCATTTGCTTGTAGCTCAAGTCAACCTTCAGCATGTTGTAGACAATGCAGAAAACTTCAGAGCAAAAGCCATTACAGTTGTAAACATTTAAATGCTTAGTTTCACAGTTCACTGGTCTCAAGCAGCCAGCTGCTCGTTTTCATCTGCCTTTTTCTTTTGTTCTGTGTTTGCTGGGTATTGGGAGTGACTTTTGTATTGATTGCATCAGACCGCATGGAATTTTTACCTTAAATTCTAACTTAAGATGACTTCACTATTTTTAATGGGGTTCTTGTCAATTATACTGAATCATTTATATAACAGTTCAGACTAAAAAGAATTTCCTGTGGGAATTTCTGTAGTTTTCTGCAGATTTTTAGTCTGCTGTTTCGTTAGAGCACAGATTCAGTGGGCAAACAAAGGGTGGTTGCTCCTTCCTTGGGAAGCCAGGTGTTTAACCAAGCCTTGCACCCATTTACCCTAGCCTGTTTCACCAGGAATCAATACCAAGCTCTGTATCTCCTGAGCATAATACTCCTGTTACCTGCCCCCAGCTTTAATAAAAGCTCTTTCTCCTCCCCCCTGCCCCATTATCTCTTTGTTTTCAGATTGTTTTAAGAACCCTTGGGATGTAGCAATGTCTCTTAATTACGGTGGGTTTGCAGTTTTGAACCTCTGAGGAGCGAATGGGTCAGCACAGAGCTCCTTCAGAATGTCAGCCTGGCAGAAGTGGACAACTGGTCCAGTACTGAAGCCCTCATGCCTCTATCTAGCAGGTATTACTGCATTTAAGGTGCAAAGGAATGAGGTCTAAAGGGCCTGTCAGCATGTGAATCCCTTTAATTGGGAAGTTATATCAGCATCTGTTCCTGTGATGTGCCAAGCCTGACTCCCACACATTAAACAGACAGGGATGTGAGCTAAGGTGTCTTTCCCCTGTGGATTTCTGGCATGGAAACAAGTCATGTATTGTCCTAGTGCCCAGCCACTGCAGGGAAACCTGGCTGTTGTTATATAAACAGAAGATGAATGTCATTAGAAATGAAACAGTGTGAGTGAAACAAAAGTAAACATTTCTTCTGTTGGATAGCTTCTGATCTTCATGGTGCACAAACTTCCCATCACTGTTGGAAGAGCCAAAATGAGAAGGCACCAAATAAAAAATGCAGATGTGAGACCTTGAAATATGCCTTGAAAAAAGGCTGCGGAGTCTCCTCTGGAGATTTTCAAGACCTGTCTAAATGTGTTTCTGAGTAACCTGCCCTAGATTCTGTGGTGGTCCTGCTCTGGCAGGGGGTTGGACTCAATGATCTCCAGAGGTCCCTTCCAACCCCTGCCATTCTGTGAAATGGTGGTTCTTGGTTCTTCCTGGATAAGACAGAAATCCTTAATATATTAAAAATTTTCTTTGTTTATGTTGCTACAAAGGTGCCTGTTTTTTAACAATCCACTAGTGGTGCTGCAAAGGACGCATTTACAGATTAAAGAAAAGAAACGAGGTTTCTCTACTTCCAGTTAAGGTTTTTTTGGGTTACACAATGCTGGGGGCTGCACAAGGCCACATTCCTTGTACACATCTCTTCATTCAGTCTCTTTTGAGCTCTGTACCACTTCAATGTAACAGAGAGCGCCAATTGCCTACACAGCAGTGAGATAGATGTGGAATTCAGGAGCACGTGCAAGGTTTTGTTGGGAGCTTGGCAGCTCTCCAGAGCAGCCAGTGTGAGTCTTTTCACCCTTTACGTTTGCTGGGAACTAAAAGAGCTTTGGCAGGAAAAGCCAAGCAACAGTATTTCCAAATCTCTGATGATTAACTGTTACTAGATTGATCAGGTAAGAGGTTCCAGCAAGTATGCAAAAAAAAGCTTACACAGACGGGTTGAAGACAAAAACCCAACTTATTTGCTGCTGCATCCATGTAAAGAAATTAGATTTTAAGTGGAATTTCTTACTCTATTACCAAATATCTGCAGCATCCTTTTATTTTTATTTTTATTTCTTTCTTTTTTTTTTTTTTTTTTCTTTATGAAAAAGAGATAAATACCAGCCTGTATTTTCAGACAGAAAAAAGGAAAGTGGAAAAGATTCTGGGTAGGTATTGGGAACTGCAGCATTGTGAGTAACCTTGGCTTTGGGTCAAGGGAGCAGGCAGTGGGTAGAGTGGGCTGAAGGCTGGAGCTGTGGCAGTGGGCAGGGAGGGGGATGGGAGCCTGGCAGCAGCTCAGGAGAGAGTCAGCAGTGGGTCTGGCAGCCTGCCTGGATGGGCCAGGAATGGGGAGATAGTCCTGACAGCTGCTGAGAAAGTCAGCTCCTGCTCTCTCTAAAACTGCTGCCATGGAGCCACTCTCTGCAGCGTGGCTACCAAAGTGCTCCAGGCATGGGGGTCTGGCTGCTCGGGCTCCCACTCTGAATGGGCTATTCCACTAGTTAAAAACAGCTCTGAACTGGTTTTGAGTTACTGCATCTGCAGTAGCACAGTGCTTTGGAGCAGGAGTGTGCTTCTGGAAGGCAACTCGGTCTTTGCTGCTACTCTGGTGGGTGCACAGGAGGCTTTGGGAGCATGTGAACTGGACTCGTTTTGGAAGGAGCTGGCTGGGATGTGTGCTTGGGGAGCAGGGCTCGTGTGCTGTACCCTCTTATGGCCATTCAGTCTGCAGGTCAAGGGTAGCACTAGTTGGAAAAAAAATCCCTTTGAAATATGTACTATGGATGGCGGGACCTCAGCACAAACTGTACTGCTCTACAAACTCCTCCTGGTCTCTCCTGCTGGTTACTACAGACAAAAGCCAGTGATGTGTGTGGGTGAACTGACTGTTTCTCTCTCCAGAGTGTCAAGGCTTTGCAAGGGCAAAGCCTGAAGGCAGATGCAGTTTAAATGATTAGGAACACCCAAGTTCAAACCAGCCCTGGCAGCATCGTTGGGGGCTGGGGCAGGGAGGGCTGTGCTGAGACTGTAGCCCTGCTCTTCTGTGCTCTCCCCCAGAGGCTGCCTTGCAGGAGAGGAGCTTTGCTGGGATCTCAGTGCATGCTGTTACCAGTTTTCTGTTCAGCAGTAAACAGACACAGGGCTTGATATCAAACATTAAGGAAATGATCTTCAAAAAACTTTGTTGACAAATGTCCCAGTTGTTTGTCAATATCCCTCTGCAACCTCCTCCTTTCTGCTGAGATTACCAATTACTTGGACTGTGCATTGAAATAATTGTCAGAAATTGTAGCCACACCCAAAAACAAGTTTAAAAATATGTCCTCAGTGTTCATTTATTATCACTGTAAGCTAAGAGCAGAACAATGCAACAATTTGATAGGCTCAAAAAAGTTTGTCTCTGTTTTGGATTTGGGTTAATCAAACCAGTACAAAGAACATAAATCTTCATAACACTAATGAAGATCCTCAGGAGGTGGCTGTCAATTTGATAGTAAAACACAGCCAAATCATGTTACCACATGGCACAGTGTTTGTATAAAAATAGCTGTTTTTTAGAGCTTGTTTTCACCGATCCTTTCACATTTACTATCATCAGGATCAAAAATAAACTTGAATATTTTATAGCTGATACCATTGTTCTTCTACACAAGACGAGTTGTTATCCTTCTATTTTGGAAAAAGGACATAAGGCAGCAGCTGCTTTTTGGAATCCTCATCTTGATACAGGGGGTGCTACTGAAATGCTTTTCAATATGAAACCCAGTGGTATGAGCACAGACTGCTATATGTTGAGCAGGCCTCCTTTATTTTTATATTTAAATATTTTTTTAAAACAATTAATTTGGAAATGAAGAGTCTGTTTAATCAATACTCTTTTAGGTAGCTGAAGTTGTAATATGTGTGTAATTTTAAGGTCTTCACCCAAATTTATGCACCTTATTTTTTCCCCACTAAGTAAATCCAGTAATTGTTTGAAAGGTAGAAGGGAGTTAATTAGGCTGCCACAGACCACTTTCCCCCCATCATTTGTATTGCTAATAGGAACAACTGAGGATGATGTGCCTTCATTTCCTAACACTCTTTCATGTGTGTTACTTAATTCATACATTTCTTGGCTGCAGAACTCCGTGGAATAATAATCTGACAAGGATATGCAAAGACAGTGATGAAAGCAAACAGATGAAGGAAATGAACACATCATGGTGCAGGGTCGTGTCTCTGAGGTGTGAGATAATGTGGGAAGATCTGAAATACAAAAGAATTTGGAGGCTGAAGGAGAGAAAAAGCATCTGCCATGAGAAAGCATAAAGGTGCCTCTGGTAAAGGAAATCAAAGTGTTCCTTTTCTGCAGGAGTTTTGGGATTTGATTTCCCCCCCCCCATCCTGAATCCCAGTAGACTCTCAACACCAGTAGCCCCAGCAGACTTCCTGGCATCTCTCCAAAACCAAAGCCCAAGTCTTACACTCTGCTGTGGTGTTAAGCATTTGAGAGAAGGGTGGCTTGACATCTGGCAGGGTTCCTGC
>NW_009954216.1:913208-937259 GCF_000747805.2 Chaetura pelagica | reverse complement strand
CAAATCATTATTGTTACCTTTTAATGATTTTTATGAAGATCTAGGCCTAATTTATCTCATACTGGGCTTTTCATGGAACTTCTATAAATTAGGAATTATATTTTATTTAGCACAGGAGTGTCCATATATTAATTATTCCAAACAATGTGATAGGAATGGCTTTTTTGGCAAAATATGTATTCTGCAGGGCTACAAGAAATACCATTACTCTGTTTGGTTGGCTCCATGGAATCAATGAATAGTTAGGATTTTTTATTAATTTGGCTATGTAATGTTGCAGGAACCTGACAGAGAACTGAAGGTGTGCATCGTAATAATAAAAATGTGGGTGGATAGGTTGGGTCTTCTAGAGATTTTGCTAAAAATATGGCTAGGCTGTGTCTTCAAATAAGACAAGTGATATCTTAGAGGCTTGAGCATTTTGATTTTCTTTTACCCTTTCCCTTACTGTAGGCTGTAAAGTACATGTTGTTGCAGCTGTTTTCCATAGGTTATAAAAGGCAAAACCTTTGTTTTCCTTGCACAACAGGTGAGACATGGGAAGATTTCCCTCTTGTTCCAGGTTAATTAAAGGACCGAGCTTCATGCTGCGAAACAAATGTGCACCGTTGTAGGCTTGGGTTGTCATGTAAATGGATTCTGTATGTAAAACAAGATTCTTACAAAGAGGTATTTCTTAAAAAGAATTGGTGCATGTGCCAAGCTTAACTTTGGTCAGTGAGAGTCATAGAACCATAGAGTGGTTAAGGTTAGAAGGGGCCTTGAAGATCATCAGCTCCTGTGAGAAAGGATGGGAGGGCGGGCTAGGCACCCTCCTGCTCCCTGGGCACAGCACCCTGCCCTGGGTGAAAGTTTTTGCCTCACACACACATCCCAGTCATTCTCACTTCTGTAGCAGCCATACAGGTTCCAGAATGCCAGGCCACCAAACTTGCATATCTTGCCTAAAAGTTCTGCTACTATGTTATGAAGCTTTCTAATATTTTCTTTTCCTTACCGTAAGCCTACAAAGAGTCATTACATGCAAAATAACCTTTAGAGGCAGCAAGGGAGTATGTCAAGCATCTGAAAACTGCACAATTTTTCAGCTGGAGGCTAAATTTTCTGAATACTTACAGTCCACACTAGTCACTTTTATTCCCAATTACTGCAAAAAAATTAATCTATTTATAGGATGGTTGCTCCCAATCAAGGGAAGATATGAAATGTCAAAGAATGTAAAGAGTGGAGAACAGTCAAGATACACTGATTGTTAGTGCCTGAAGGGAAAGCAATTCACTGTGCATGGTATTCTCATCCAGTCAAGTCCATTTTAACAAATATCTGTACTATAGGCTGATTTTAACTACAAAGCAGAAGCAAATGTCATTTTGCAGTCACTTTTTTCAAAGCAAGATTGTACAAAGATTGTCCTATAGAAGTTCAGGCTGGTCTGACAGTGTATGTCTTGTGAAAATACCATAAAAGAGCTGGTATTAGTGACTGCTTAACTGGTTAGCAAAAGCATTTAAATATTATTAACTGTGAAAAAGGGAAAATAATGCTAGGTTTCTAAAGATAAAAGAGCTCAAAATTAGAAAATGCAGTTGCATTTAGACCTACAGCAATATTGACTTGGTGCTGCTGAACACAGTGTGTGTTTTGTAGCATGCACAACTTGCAATGGAAGCTGCAATATGCAGGCATATTTCATTGGAGGAAAATGAAAAGGTAATATTGGTGATGATGCCTCCAGGTCTGGGCTTTCTGCCCTTCTATGGTTTTATCTGAGCATTAGTAAGTTTCCTGACTTCCTATTTTTATCTGCCTGTCCCTTATGTTCTCTTTTATGTGATTTTTCCTCCCAAATTTTACTAATTTCAAATAACTGACACCATTACCTGCTTATTTAGAAGAAACGGGAAAGGTTTGTGCCCTTTTCTTGCGCTTCTCTTATCTCAGTTTTATTTGAAGCTAATTAGTAATTTGAATAGTTTGATGTCTAGAGAGAGTTTTGCAAGACCTGAGTTTGTAGGATACGACTTGATCTGTTCTTGTTGTCCTGAAAATATTTTTCCCATACCAACTGCCAAGATTAAATAAAAATATGTATTAGAGCTAAGCAAGTACTATTTCCCATTCATATTAAATACAAAGTTTCATTTAGATGTTCAAAAATGATTTAGAGGAGATTGAAAATGATTGAAATGGACTGCAGAGAGCAGCAGGGTTTTATTGTTTTGCCCCAGAGCAGCTTAGTGAAAACTGCACCCTGTTTCACTTGCAGTTTTCTTTCTCTGCATTCAAAAAAAAATCCCAGGACCCCACAAACCAGGGTCATTCTTGTCTCCAGAGGCCAATTGTTTCCCTGTCTGCTGTGGTACATGCATTACATGTCCTTAGGCTTTCTCCTGCCTGCTACCACAAGCGAGGGCTGCAGAGTCCCACCCTCCTGCTGGAGCACCTGAGTTAGGAAAACTCAGGCCTCCCATCTGTCCTGCCCAGTGGAATATGAGGTGGGACTTCTGTAATCCATGGGGGAAAGGTGGCAAAATTTTTTTCAGCTCTTACCAGTTGTAGCAGAACCTGAAACCTGCTGGAACAGGGTGGGCTGCTGGGGGTTCTGAGCATTTACTGGCACATCCATGTGTCCATGGACATTGCCCAAGCTTCATGTGGACAACAGTATAGAAATGCATTAGATCAAGCATAGGGAGAAAGGAAATATTTCTCTTTCATTCCAGCTTCTCCAAGGTCTGGAGCCAGCAGTCCGAGGCTGGTGGCTGGGCAGCTCTGTCCTCAGGAGGCAGCAACGCAGCATCTGCCACTTGGGAACACTGGGAGGGGAGCAGGGGCCCTTGGGTTTGGGAGGAATTAGCCATAACTTGTTCTGATCCATCTGCAATATTCTTTTCCCCTTATTTTCTATGTGAAAACTTGTAAACCTGAGAGGAGACTGAATGTGTGTTCTTCACAGTGGGAACAGTGGCCTATGTGGTCATGCCTGTTGTTCCTATATGACCAGCAGTGACCAGTGGGGTGGAGCAGGCTGTGAACTGACACTGCCTTCCCTGCCCCCTGCCTGGGCTTAGCAGCACTGTGTGTGACCACATGAGGTCTGTGTATCTGCAGGGCTGAGGCCATGATGCTGAAGGGTTCTGGAGTACCTCAGCTCTGGAGAGGTGGTGGTACCATGTCCCCAGGTGTGCAGGACCCTGCTCCCAAAGGGAGGCAACTGGGAGGTGACCTACTGGTCCCACTGCCTCATGCAGCTCTATGGCTTGATGCCTTCTGCCGCAAAATAAACTCCAGGTTTGCATGTCACATTGCAGTTGCACGCAGGGAGACCTGAAGCTGTATTGCTGAATGTGGGCTGTTTGTGTTCTCTCTTGTACCTTTGTTCTTTGTGGAAGAGATGAAAGCTTTATCTCAGCTTCTGTGGAGCAGTAATAATAACCTGACTGGCTGACCCCAGTGCCACTGTTGTCTCAAGAAAACAAGATAAAGCTATAAATCCACCCCCCTGCATTTGTACAGCAAGTGTTGTTTCTGTTTCCCCCCTAGCTCTCTTCCTTCTGCATGTTGGCATCCATGCAGCAACTGCATTTTTCTGATTAATGCCTAACATCTTTTATATATGTATATATATATATATTTTTATGTTTGATATAGTTTTGATTACTCTGGAAGCTTAAGGAAATTCATGTTTAGTTTAAAACCATGTCCTTTCAGAGCAAGGCAATGCTTCCTCTGGTGTGGCTATGTTGCCTTCAAATTGTGCTTGTTCATAATCACAGAACTGCTAAGTGTCTGGACGCTTGTAGTAAATGTAAGTGGTTTTGTTCATGCTGTAACCAATTTCCAGAAGGAGTTCTGCTCCTTTGTGTGGTAGCACATCAGAAAAATAACAATTCAAATAATTCTTTAAAGTGTAAATGTAATCACCTGGCATAGAAAAACAAACAACAAAAAAGTCAAGAGCTTTCAACAGTACTTCATAATACCTTGACTAAAACCATGATCCAAAAGGAGAACAAGAACTTTTTATTTCATTATGAAGCCTTTATTATCCTTTTTTTTGAAAGCAACTCCTGTAGGGCATGCTCATAACCTGTGGGTTTTATAGGTCAGCATGGCTTGTCCCTCAGCTACATGAGGGTAATGAATTGCCATCTGAAACGCGAGGTCCGCTCTGTCACCACTGCCAAGCACAGCCACTGTCTGAAGTTGCTGAAGATGTTGGATAGCTCCTGACAGGGTGGCTACTCCAGTGTGCTGCTGCTTCTAATGACAGCAGGTATTTTTTCACTGACACTCTCTCCCCAGGAGGAGATGTCAAGGGTTAGATAATGTGACATACTTAAACCAACTAGAAACTTTATCGTTATATATTTATTGAAAAGATAGTAACTGTTTCTGTCTCAAAGTTACCTTAAAACTGTAGAAAAGAATATGCAAAAGTGCATCAGAGTTGGGTCCTGTCTGACTTCTGTGTGAGCTGGTGGACATTTTTCAGAGGTTTCCTTATAAATTTGATATGAATTTAAATGTACTCCCAGCAATTGCACAGTCATTTGGTGTATTAATGGCTGTGACAGCCCAGGTTGCATGCAGAAAGAAAGCTAATGTTTTATATTCTGAACAGGAGAATTGCATTTCATCAAAAATAATGTATTCATTTCTTTTTTATTAAAAAAAACAAACACCCAACACCAAGAGTTGAGATCTGGAGTGGCTCAAGGGTGAACTGGAGCCTCAGTCACTTGCAAGACCATGGGCACATGGACAGTACCAGATCCTGGCTTTGTCACTGAGCTGCATCAGAACAGCCACCCCCTTTCTCCCAGCTATGTTTATTTTAGACTTTAGACTCCAACCTTTCTGGTTGCAGTTATTGAATGAAGAGATATTTGCCATCTAGCACGTTTTTAATTCACTTCTTCATAGTGTTAATATTTTTAACAGCTAGAAGCACTATGATTTTCTTTTGTCAATGAGAAGTGAAATGTAAGAAGAGAGGGATGCTGTGGAAGGGAGGTCGGAGTCGATCTGCTCCAACACATTTGATACAGTTATTTGCTTTGCTTTGTCTGCAGATCTGTGGACAAATGGCGTTTCAGGCAGTGGCTGGTTTGCTGGCATTACCCTCGCCTCAAGTGAATATTCTTCCGTATCTCTAAAATGACATTTTCTTGGAAATGGTAAGGGCTGATTTGTGCAGGGCTGGCTGGGATTGAGGACAGCTCTGCAAATCAAAATTCAGGCTCATTAGGCACTGGTTGCCCTTGAATTATGCCTGTTATTTTGGTAGCCAGGCACTGTAGTGCTTGTGCCTGGTGACAGGTTGAGTTATTGTCCTGACTTCTATAAATGCAGGAAATCCACCAGATTGCAAATCTGTCTGTGGCATTTTTCTTGAAGATCTGTCATGATCCCAACGTCCTGGCTTTGTACCTCAGTCAATTGGAAAGTCTTACAGTTGGGGCATATATAAATCCCAGTTCAGACTGTTTCCAGAGCTGTGCAGCTCTGCTAATTCCTTTGTGTCAGTGTAATGTTCCAAATATTGGTGTTCAGCAGTAATTTTTGTACATATTTTATTTATCTCTAGGGGCATTTTACTTATACATTTATGAGGATGAATTTTATTTTCATTTTTGGTGTAGGTAAATCTCTTGTAAGTGGTATAATGAAAGTTTACTACTCCCTCCAGCAGGGAGTTTACTGGTCATTTGTCTCCAGGAGATGTTAATCACTGATGTGATTTCCAGATAAGTAAAATCCTGGCTATTATATGTCTCAGTTCTAGCATAGGCTCATTTTTGATCCCTGTTTTCCTGTGTAATTGTAATGGATTTTTTTTTTTTAATAAAAAGTCAATTTGTACCTAGGGCACTGAAGCTTAATGATATTTATACATTTATTCTAGGGCTTTTTGTAAAATGCCAACTCGTTACATAATGTTTTGTTTTTCTTGTGATTTTTAGATGTTACTTAACAGAAAATCTTATTAAAATATTGCACAGAAAGCTTGTACAGGAACAGCAATATGATCTTTAATTTGTGTGTGTGTGATGCTTAGAGTCTACACACAGAGATGAATATAGGTATATAAAGAGCTGCTTGTCTTCTCAGATTGTGGAGTTTTCGACCCATTGATCATTAAAAATTTGAAGACACTGCCACAGCTGCCTGTGCCCTAGTGTCTGCCTCTCCTTTGGTGACTGCTTTGTCTTTGCCTAAGCTGTCCATTAAATTAAACTTGTAGTAATACCCTGATTATCTATCCTGTAACACTGTATGTCTATATATATGTATGTGTGTATATAAGTATACAGTTCTATATATAGCTTGTGCATCTAGTACTAAGCTGTATAAGTAAAAAATACAAAATACACATGATACAACATTTATGTTACTATTTTCTGTGATGTGTATATAATAAACTTTAGCAAAGTCCTGCTCTTTTGTCATTCTGCACACCCACAAGTATCAGCACAATGAACAGGAAATCTTCCTGAGCCTCCTCAGCACCTCAAAGCTCTGAGAGTGCAGATGTTACCATCACATGAAATAACATCAGGTAATGGACTGAGGACTACCAGGAGTGTATCCTAGGGTGTGGAGAGACTTTTCTTCTGCATAGATTTAGCTGAAAGCAGGGACCTTTGTAGCCAATAAAAAAAGGCTGTGGCAAAGGTAATTTTTTCTTCCTCTGGGGAGAGATTTAATAGGCAAGCAATTTTATGGAAGGTGTGTGGATAATGTCAGTAGATGTCTTTACAAAATGTTATGGATCCCCTGTAAATAGTTCTGTCAGGGCTTCACAGAAAAATGTGGCACTCAGCATTTCTAAAACACTTTATAGATTATAGGAACAAATGACTTTGCTGTGGGAGAAATGGCTCATGATCCATCTAGCATCTTGTCTTTCATGGTGGTCAGTCCTGATGCAGCAGCTGCTTCAGTAGGCTCAGTTTTGGGCAGTCCTGGAGAGTTCAGGGAACCCCACAGCAACTGGGAGGGACTGGGAACAGAGAGGCAGGTTCTCCCTGCTTCTCTGAAGTCAACATTATTTTTTCTTCCTCCTCCATATTTATATACTTTAATATACACATGAAGGATATTGTTAAATTTTATTCAACTATTTTTTGTAATTATATTGTTAATATTTTATTTTTAATTTTTATATATAACTTTGAATTTCTCTGGGGTTTGGGATGGTGGTTTCCAGTTTTCTTTCTGCCTCGTTTGTCTGTGCCGTTATTTCCCTCTCCAGCTCTTTAGAGCACAGACCATGCTCAGCATCTGGCAGACACAGAGCTGTGTCTCTTCACTTGGGTCTCAGTCATGTAATAGAAAGGTGGGATGAATAAGGCTAGAAAAGTGAAGGAATGAATGCTTATCATTTTCTGTAGATCAGTTGGTGGCTCATGCTGTCATTCTCATTTCTGCAAGTGCTGTTTAATAAGCAAACATGCCAACTTTCTACATTTTTCTCTTCCATTCTGTCACAGTGTAAGTGGCACATACCAGAGAGGAGAGGAAGAAAAATATGCAAAGTCAAAGCAGTATTATTGTACTGAGAGCACTTTTCCTCCTTCCTCACATGACAGGAATACGTATATGTGATTTATTACTATTTTGCATGGGAGAACACCATCTTCCTGTGTAGAATTGCAATTAAAGCAGAAAGGATCTCATCAGTCATCAGCCATGTTTCCATGGCATGTATAACTTGCAAGTCAAACACTAAAATCTTTATTTAAGCAAAACTGTACATTGTCACAGTGCAAATCGTGTATGAGTAAGGAGTTAATTGCACAGTTGCTGATTCTAATGAGGTGCCACATTAGAGTAGATGCTGTCCCAGCAGAGCTGACATCAGCATGATTTTACACTTTGGTGGATGTTTGCTTAAGCTGTAGCAAACGTGTTGGTATTCTGCACATCCACGTGTGCAGCCTGTTCCACCATGGCTTTGTCATGGTCAATTTGTGTTAATGAAAGGCTGAACATTAGAGAAACTTAGGAAAATTCAAATTACAAATGAGAGTTATTACTGATGGACATTAAAAAACCCATGTGACTGGATCTGTTTTTCCAAGGACCAGTGTTCCTCTATCACATGTACTTTCTAATTCAGGTTTTCTGTCTTTCTAAAGTTTCTTCCAGCCTTGTTTAAGTGTACTTATTTGAACTTGATACAGTGGCTGAAATCCATGCCTGCTGCTGTGTGGGAAGACAGACAAGAATGTCCTAGCCCTTCTTGCCCTAGGTTCCATGAATATATATTAATCTGTTCTTCAGTTTGCTTTTGATGCCCAGAATAAATTGCACCTTTTCCTCCCCTGTGATGTTAGTCTTGGTAACTAACACAACCCCCCTGGGATGCCTTTGGCCTGAATACATTCCCTTTCCTTACTGTTCTTTCTAATAATATTCTCTACTCCTTTGCTTGTTTTGGTTCCCTTTCTTTACAAGAAAGAGTTTCAAATTTGCCTCTGTATTTTTTGCTTTGGGGATCAAAACTGCAGAGGAGTCCAGGTACACATGCAGGGCTAGATGTGGGTTGCTGAAATTCCTCATCTTCCTGAGAGCTCATGCTGGTTGTTTCTAGTCACCATCACATGCTGTTCTTTTTCCATAACTGTTTTTGTCTCTGAAGTTCTTTGTACCAATGCACAGCATTTTCTAGCAGTCTTTCCCGAGCACTCTGGTATTTTCAAGATGTATCAGGGTGTATACGTAAGGGATTATACTATATAGAGCATTGTTGTTTTTGTTTTTTTTTTAACCTTTAAATAATACTACTACATTAATGGCATTTTAAAAGCTTTTAGATGTCTTCAATTCTGTTGGCTATGAATGCAAGGGGACCAGAATTAGGCCAGTCATTTATTCTTGAGTCTGCTCTTGTGAGAACCCCCCCTTAATCCTCATATGTGATAAATTCCAGGATCAGAGGCTCAGTAAACATGTTTTTGATAGCTCCTGAGCCTTCTGTTGTTCCATTTGTCTTCCTAACCCTTGCTGTGACGTGCCAAGCCACCAGACTAAGTGGTCTTTGTTACACACCTTAGTCACAGAAATGTGGCTCCTCCCTCTTGCTCTGCACAGGCAGGTGTCTGCAGGCCAGTGCCAAGACCTAGGTCAGTATCTGCATTGAATTTTTTTGGTGATCCTGTCTCTAATAGATGTGGCATGCACTGAATCTTCAAAGAATTACACTGCTTAGAGATGTAGTTTCTGCACATTCAGAATTTACTACAGGAAATGTCTCATCAGTAGCTCATTATTCTGGAATGGTGAATTCAGGCAGAAACACTCTCCTGTTCACATCTTTATTGGTACATAGACAAGGAGATTGTTTCCCTTGTCCATTGACCAATTTAGATAGCATTACCAAACCCTGTCAGTATTAATTGGTTTTGCTGGGGAGCATGTCATGTTGTATAAACTTCACCATGAAAATATGATGTTTTGTCCCAAAACTCTGTCTCTATAGAAAGTGGCAAATCCTCAGTAGAAAATGACTGAAATCAGTGTTGTCTTTTGTTTGTGTGCCTATTACTTATCTGAGAGATTAAAGAAAGAAGTGAGCACTGGGGAGGGAAAACCATTGAAGAACATAATCTGTCTGATTTAACAAAAAGATAGAGATGTGATTCAACTGCAGTATGTGACTGTCTGCACAGGGGAGAGTGTTGGATACTGATGGGCTCTGATCTGGAGGAGAACAGTCTAGTTCAGTACACAGCGTGGCTGCAGTTCAAGCCACTATAATTTAATCAAGAAGCAAGTTTTAATGATTTATAACTGAAACAAATTACCAAGGAGTGTAGGAAATTCTCTGTTTCTTGGTATCTTCTGGTCAAGCCAGGAGACTTTAAATGACATGATTCAAAGAGAATTGAATTAGAGCTATTGGCACAGGGGAAAAGAAGATTAAGTTTGGTGCTACTGTGTATCAGGTTAGAATGCTTGGTGTTCTCTTTTGCCTTTCTGCCTATGAATGAAGGAATCTTCCCATAACTACTTCTCCAGGACATGGCCCACAGAAGTGCTTCGTTCAGCCTAATGTCTCCCCCTGAACAACATGCTGTGGCATGAGTTACCCAAAGCAAACTGTCGCTCCCAGAGCTCGAGCCAGGGGCTGTGTGTCACTGCCAAGGGCACCTGCAGACAGTGAGGGAAGAAGACCCTGGAAGATCTTGTCACACACCTTGTTCTATGCTCGAGGTATAAGATGGAAGAGAAGGGCACAGCAGAGGCTGCTTTGGGATTTGAAACACAGGGGAGTAGTGATGCAATCACTTTACATCCACAGGGGTAGAGCTCATTGTCTAAGATCCTTCAGCAAAAGCATTGTCATTTTTCCACATCACTGTGTTACTGACTTATTCCTGTATTTAATTAACCTGGAATTTGTCACTAATTTTTCTTCAGAAGATGCAGTTTTACTCCCTAATAGCAGCCTGTCTCCTCTCTTTCCATCTGCACTGAGCCTATTTGCCTTGTCTGCTTGGAAAATTCAATTTCTATGGAATAGAGAGGCAGTGGTTGTTACACGATGGCCGTGGTTCTTCACCGGCAGAACTTCAGATTGTTAATAATATGAGCTCATGCCCCCAATCTATCAATCAGTTAGCCCTTCAAATAAAATGATAAGAAATCTGTTTAGCTCAATGTAGTTGGAGTAGATCAGGGACATGTATGCACTTGCTAAAGATTGAGAGGCTGAAGGTTTTTCCAACTTCATCTTCTGGATGAATTGTTAAGGATTTATTTGCCCTTTTATTCCTTGACAGCTATTGCTTTCCTTTGTGGCAGAGGTTAGAACAATTGCACGTAACTATTTGAAAAATATTAAGATTAATGATTTTATGTGTAAACTATTTTTCCACGCTCAGAACATTAAGGGATAAGAAAATGAAGCAGCTCTTCTTTTTGAGGAAATGAGACTTGGGACGTCTTGCCTGTCTCTCTTCAAAAGAAGAATGGAGATGGTTTCCAGCAGAACTGAGCTTGTGCTCTGAAAACAGTAAATAGTTGTGGTTTTAGGAGCTTCAGAAGGACAAGAAGCTCTCATGCGTGCCTCTGGGGTCATGGAAAAGTAGGTGCAGCTGAAGAAAGTAAAGAAACACTTTGGCTTAAAGGTGTTGGAGAATATCAGGACCTTTTAGATAAGGAGACCCAAAATGCTATTAACCCTTTAAGACAACTTATTCAGGGGCCTCTGCCACCAAATTCTGATAGTTTCTAGGCAGACAACACTATATAGGTAAGAAAACTTGATATTGAATACTAGAATGGTCTTGTTTTGCATATGATTTGAATTATTAGATAGCTTTTTGATGATTGGCTGTAGGCAGATGGTCAAAGCATGTTGGTTTTTTTTTAGGTGCTGGTCATTTGACCTGTACTGTTAGGCTTCTGTTTGCTTACTGGGTAAGCGTGAGTACAGAATCAAGTGGGAGCTTTGTGAAGTGGGTCTGATCTCAATATCAGAAGAGAGAAAGGCTCCTTGCATCTGTTGACAGAAAGTTATGTTCTTTATGCTGGGATAACAAGAGTGTTTGTCCTGCTGCAGGTCTTTAATAGAGACAAGGTACCAGTTCTCCCAGCACAACAGGGTGAGGAGGGACAGAGCTGTGCCTCTAGCCTGACACTCACCATGGCTGAGTTCGCTGTGAAATGGAATTAGCTGCTGTTGTTTGCAGGGAATCAGAGTCAATGTGCAGCAGCTGCCCAGTAAAAATATGTTTTGATCAGAGGAAATGAGATGATGAACAGAATTAGGGAATGATACAAAAAAGTTGTTCACACAACCTTTGCCTGAGACTTACCAGAATGCTTCTCTAGAATTTCTTTGTTCAGAGTATGAATTTTTACTGAAATTACAGTAACAAAAGGGCTGTTGGCAATAGTCAAGTATGGATAAGGTTTTTATTTAGCTTTTTGTTTCAACTTGCTAGCCAAAGATCAGCTTAGGCACTAGGTAGTGGGTCATCCCAGGAAAAATATAATAAAGTTTTGTTAAAATTTGGAAAAGGGAAGAAAGAAACAGGAGAGAACAGGAAAGGATTAGAAAGAAATAATGTGCACTTGTAGATGGTTTGTAACGTCTTTGTTTTTACATTTCCTGCTGTGTTTTCCCTAGTCTCTGTCTATCAAGGCAGTCTCCTGTATAAATTCTCAAAGACAGTTCAAGAAGGCTAAGGAAATGAACTGCTTCCTATAGAAGTAGTACAGCTCCTGTTGACTTGAAGAAGATAAGGATCTGAGACCTTGTGTAAGCTCCATTCCTGCAATTACATGAAGGAGAATGAATCACTGGGGAAAGCAAACTAACTGAAAACTCTTTCAAGATGGGATTTTCAAATTGTTCCAAAGGAAATTAGGTGTCCAAACTCCATTAAAATATAACTGAAGCTGGAGCATAACTCTCCCAGCCTTTTCTGATAAATTTAGTTCAGAAAGTGTTCATTGCATCTAATAACCTTGAATGTTCATACTGCCACTCTCAGCTTCAGCCTTGACATGAAAGTACTTGGAAGCCACAGAAACCACTTCTCTAACATTAGTCCCATGTGATGTGTGACAGCAAAACTTCACACTGGGGGAGGATAGGGAGCAGTACAATAACTGCTAACGGCATCATTTTCCACAAAACCAATTTTAATCTGCTGTTTAGGGGCTTGTAAATGGCCTTAAATAGCTCTTGCCATTGAAGAAGCTCGTTGGAAGTGCTGTTCAGCAACGCACTTAAACATCTGCACCTTTGTTTAATTGTTCCCCAAGATAAGTTTAGGTCAATCTTTAAAAGTTGCTGTGTCTAATGTTTCTGCTCCCTCTTCAGTAGCAGTGTGGGAATGGGGGAGGAACAGCTGTGTGCTCTCCTGGGCTTCACTCTCAAACTCAGCATTGTTCAATAATTCTACAGATATGAGGCTGTGCAGATGCTCATCCTGTGATTTTCCTCCTTCTGTATTTTGATCAGCAGAATATTGGGCTATGGTTTAGTCTGCAGTTCAGATAGCTGATGACACAGTCTCCTGGAACTCAGTTCTGGGGTTCAGCTCTCTTTCCTACACAAACTGGCAGAAGTTTGCCAAACTGGTGGTATGAATCAAACCAATGAGATGATCAGAAATGGTCAGTAATAAATTTATTCATGCCAGAGTGGGGAATATTAAATGTGGTCCCTAAAACATTCTTGTGAAGTCCAGAACCTAGCATTGCTGCATGTTGCTGGTTTTCTGCCACCTTTGTCTGTGAATCCTGCTGAGCAGTGCCGCACCTCTCTTCAGTGTTTGTCTGGTGTCAGCAGGACCTGCATCAGCTTCCACACATGCATGGATGTCTCAGTTCTGCTCTGATTCCTGTCAGTACTGATACGGATGTAAAGTCTGTTAAGCAATTTTTAAGATACCATTATATATATATAAATCATGTAGTACACAGAAATCAAACAAAAAAAGGAGAATTCTTAAATTATCAAAGTTGCACTGGAAGACCATGGTAGTGGCAGCCTGTGAACGTTGTTTCTCCACCATTCACCAGAGCATGCATTTTGTATGTGATCATCCTGTTACAGCACCAACCACAACTTTTTCAGGTGGGTTTGTTCCGTGTAACCTGCCTGAGGTAGAAATCAAGCCCGGATGGAAAAGTGGCTGCTCTCCTGGCAGCTGGGCCTCCATGTCTCAAAGCTGAGAGGTGGGCAGGGAAAGGAGCTGGAGTATGAGACAAAGGTGTTGTGAAGTTTCAGGCAAGTGAATGGTTATCTCTAGAAATGGATCCTCTAGGATGTGAGGCAAGTCAGAAAAACTTGGTCTTTATTTATCAACAGTATGAATTATATCTTCCTCATTGGCTACACAGAGGTGTCATGGCAGCTGTGTTTGAACACTAAATACTCTGGAAAACTCAGTGTCCAGAGAAATAAAATTAGGCACCCAAACCTCTTGCCCTTAATCTACTTAGCTAGATCTCCTTTTCCTGCAGTAATATTTTGAAGCTGAATCCAGTTGTGTGTTTGCAGTGTTTACCAGCCCCCATGAGGGATGGTTTGCTGCAAATAAGGCACTGGGGAGCTCTGTGGAGCAGCAAGGAGAGGACAAAATACTGAGCAGTTGACTCCTGAAGTGAACTGGAGCTCCCTAGTGTGTGTGGGGGAGTGCTTGGACCCTGGAAAACATCAGTGAAGGATTGTGCTGGCATATGGATGCAGCAGGTACATCCAGGTTTGCTGGAGGCTGAGGGGGTGCCACACCAAAGGCATTCATGACCAGACCTCTCCCCACCACTGGACATAGTGTCCTGTGTGGAGAGAGATGCTGTGCAGCCTTTGCTGTGAGCAGTGTGGCTGCATCCAGCCCTATTCCCTGGGGATAGTCTGGCTGTATTAGTGTGCTCCTGATCAAATTCAGAGGAAATTGGGTAGTTCTTCTGTTTGGGTGATGTGACAACAAAGGCAAAGGCTGAGGATGTTTGCTGGTAAGAGCAAGTTCTCTTCCCTCTCGTGGGAATGCTCAGTTGAGGCACTGCTTTGCATGACTGCTTCATTTTAAACTACTGTGATTTTAGCAGTTACCAGGCACAGGATGGATCTCTTAAGAGCCACCCCAACAAAAACTGTGGTGTCTGTTGACAGAAAGAAGTGACACTGTGTATCTTTTAGCAAACACACATCCTCACTGTGTTACTGTGGGCTTGAACGTGCAGAAGTGTGTGGCTGGGCAGCCTCAGCTTGTGGCCACTTGCATGTAGAACCATCTAAACCTCAGAGGGGTGGACTGGGGCTGTTCCTTTCTCCTCTTCCTGGGAGCATCCAACCCAGGCTGCAGCAGCTTGCCAGGCATTGGTATGCTCTGGGTGTGCTTCCATTTGCAGTGAAAGACAAACATGCAATTGTGTAGGATGTAGAATCCTTTTATTTATTATTATAGAGAGCTCTCCAAATGGAATATGAAGGATGAAAGGGTAATTTCATACCTGAAACCAAAAAGATTAGCTATGAATGCTTCCTCTTGTTCATGTTTGAGAGCAATGGGTTTGTCAATAACCTGCATTTTTAGGTTGCCCATAGTCCTCAAACATACTGCAATCTTGGGGGTTGTTCACATTAAATTATCTTGTTCAAAACTGGAAGCAGTTGATATTCAGTGCTCTTTCTCCTTCCTTCACTACCCTGATCTTTATACATATACATTAATTCTTGCTTGGGATCAAGTCCAGCAGAATAGGCTGCAGTAGGAAAGGCTATTGTTTAAAAAAATCTGCCAAGAACTTGTACTCCAGTTGTGAGCAGAAACCTGGAAGTGCAGTTTTTAAGGATGTAGACCTTGATTAGATCACTGCTAATAACTAACTCCATGGAGGATGACAGGATTTAAAATGCATCCCCTCCCCCCCATAACTGAGATAGAAATTATGGTTTCAAGTGATTTTTGAAAAAAAAAAAAAATCCATGTTATAATATTCCACAAAAAAAATTCTTCATAGCTGCTTAGAATTTAAGGGAAGTTAATACTTACAGATGCACTTGAAAAAATATTCTCTTGATTTTGCACCTAAGGTACCACTGAAGTTAATGAGATGTGAGCTCTTGAGTCCTTTAGTTACTTTTGAAAATTGTACTTAATGATCAATTCCAGCTTTTCTGAAGTATTTATTTTTGTGTAGTTCAAAAACTGTTGTTATGTCTCTTTTATTATGATTCAGCATTCCTTTGGTCTACTTGACATAAATACAATAGTACAAATTTTATGGTAAATCTCCTTTACCTTACTAGCAAGAAATCGTCTTTTGTTGCTTTCATACCAGTAGAAAAAAACCAAGAGGGTCATAATGTGCTCACGAATAAGGGCAAAGAGAACTGGAGCAGAGAGACATGGGAAGACATTTAGGGGTTTTGCTTGCTAAGTGGAAGGAAAAGTTCTGTGCATTAGCAGTAAATGGGGAGGCACGGGGTGGAAAAGAAACAAAACGCTGCTGCTGGAACGGCATCCTTGATCTGGCTCTTACTGACACTCAGCAGCAATTGAGGGCTCTGAAGGGAAATGGCTGAAAGAAAAAGAGGGTAAGAATGAGGTGAAGGGAGAAAGGTTGGCAGGGAAACAGGTAGCTGCAAAGTTAAACACACATTTAAAGTCCTTTAGTGTAATCTCACAAGGTGTCACGATGACTGAGGCTGTAAGGATTTGCCCTTGACTGGCAGAAGGGTGGGCAGCAGGATGAGACCAGGGAAAGGCTGAATACAGAGCAAATGTACAGGGGAGTGGGTGGATAACAGTTCTCAAACATAAAAAATTGCAGTAGTTGGAAAGAGCAGAAAAGGTGGAGATTACAAGGTTTGACAGTTCAGGGGAAACAAACCACTTGTGTATGACACTGCTGAGAAATGCTATCCAGGGGACTTGGTAGCAGTAGTCTGTTTTTTGCAGGGACACAGTGTCAAGTGTTTTAACAAGGGCCACGTGTAACAGCGTTTGGTATCTCCAGCTCAGGCACTCTGGCTTTTCCTGAAGAAGTTTGATGGCAGCACCTTCACCTTGCCCTTTGGTTGGGGGTTCTGTCGCTGTGGGCGCTGGGGCTGCAGCACTTGTGCTGTGGGCATGGGAAGCGTGAGAAGGCAGATCCTGGTTGCAGCAGATTCATGGCGTTGCTTTCAGTGGTGGGTGGTGGAACAGGATCACAGTGTAACAAACAGTTACTCCTAGTGTGTTGGGTGGCTTGTGAAACAGTTCCTCCAGCACCTGTCCCAGGTGCCCGTGTGCTTTTCCACCATGGCTCACACTGTGTGTGTCTGTCGTGAGGCTTTGCAGGGTGGTACAATGATTAGATGCCCCAGGTGCACTGTCCTGTTCCCATGCAGGTTGCATTGGATGTGATGCTGAAATAGCCTCCAGCTGCTTATCCCACTCAGTTTCAGGAATTTCCATTGCAGTGGTTTGTCCACAGTTTTGTTTACAAGGTTGCCAGCACAAAGCAAAAGGAGTTGCCTCATTTGTACTCCTTTTATCGCTTACATCCCAGCTTGTCAGTGGCAACAGGTCAAGTCAATGCACTTCTCACTGGCTTTCAGATTTGCCGATCTATTTCCAGTTTTAACCCATTTATGAAACCAGTGGTCCAACTACTGGTCTTTTCATAACCTTCTTTTAGTAACTGAGTACATATTCATGAGGCAGGGTGGGAGGGCAGATCAAAGCTCTATGCAAGTATCTGTGTTTGTGCACTTTATTCCAAGATCATATCCACTGGGAGTCTTGGCTCATGGCTGCAAACACCCTCAGTCCAGGATATTGCGATTTAGGTGAGGAAATGAAGTGGATTTAGCTGGAGTACCACATACCACACTTGAGTGAGCTATTTACTCTTCAGGGGACTGAAATATTTTATTCTTGGGCAACCAAGTGGAAGTAACACTGTGGAAGTTTAGTTGGGTATGAAATGCATACCCTACCACAGCATTTCTAAACTGTTAGCCAAATGAAAGATAATGATGTTTTTTCCCCATGCTGTTTGCAAAGTGGCCAGTCTCAGTCTCTACTTCTGAGCAAACTGGGGATGTTTTTCTGTCCTCAGTGAAAAGTAGATACAGATACATTTTGAAGGCAATTAGGTAGAGTATTTTTATTTTTGCTCACAATAAACTGCAAGCACAAAATTGCTAGCACAAGGGTGAAGGTTATTTACTCAGATTATATGCCACATGTGATTAATCCGTTACCTGCTTTTTTTCTTAGCAAAATTTTAAATTTCCAGGGGGTCTGTACAGAATTCTAAGGTGTCAAATTACAAGGCTGAAAACATAGATCGCTGAGGGCTGTGTGTGCAGAATATACCCCATTAATGAGGTGCTTCTTGCTGCACAGCTGCTCTCAGGTAAGCTGAGACTCTCTGCCCAAGTCTCCCAGCAACACCAGCTTCCCTGAAATCCTGCAAATCAGCACATCCAGGAGAGGTGTATGGCTGTCATAAGGCCATTTTCTCCTGCTGTTCTGTAACAGCATTGCTCTGAAAAATGATAAATGAAATAAAACTGCCAAATAGGCCTGCAGGGAACAAAAGGCCTGTTATTTCTCCAGTGGAAAGGAAACTGTTGAACATTGTTTTACTTCCTGTACCCCCCCAGCCTCTTGGCAATTGCTGGTTGAAGTGCTGATTGCTGCTCAGTCCTGCTCCTTGGCCATGCATCCCTGCCACCTTCCTTTGTTCCTGTCATTCTGTTTCTGAAACTACCTGAGCTGCAGGATAGCCAGGTGTGAACAAACCCAGCCACACACACACACAGAGTTCTGGGTGTGCTCTGCCTCCACCAGCAGGGACTGGTCAATATGAGCACTTTCAGAAGGCAGAGAGATGTTAATGTTGTGTGTAGTCAAGGATGGGAGGTAGGGCCAAGGAGCAGGATCTCTCTTTTGGATGGCAGCCCCAAGCTTGATTAGCTTATGGTGACTGGTGGGCCCAAAGTGGTCTATTCCATAAGTTTGGCAGGATGCTCAGGTAAAGCACTGTGGGCTTTGTGTGATCTTTGCTACTGAGTATTTATGGTATAGCTGTACAAGTGCTGCAGGGAGCTGAGGAGATGATGGAGAAAGAGGCTTGCTCTGCACCATCTGACACATGTTCAATTATTTTCTAAAGATGATTTGATGATGTAACACAAATCAGAAGCCATAATTCTGATGTCAAATTTTTCCTCACTGTGTCCTTTTCTCTGGAAAAAGTAGAGTGAATCCTCACTGCAACAGGGATCTCAGTTCTAATTCATTATGCCTGCTGTAATAATAGGCAGTTCTAAGGTTAGAGTAGTGTATAGACAAGATGATAATTATTGCTCTGAAGCTTTTCTGGAGAAGGCAAGAGGAAATTTTCCATTAACATTAGAAACAAATACAAGAGCAGGTGATGAATAAATGCTTCCACCATGCTACTTCTCCATGATCAAAAAACATTTGCCTAATCCCAACATCTAACTGTCATGTAATTAAAAATGGATGAGATCTCCTGAACATATAAAAGATTGCATACAGCAGCATAGGTACTTGATTTAAATGCACAATTAATACCTTCACTCAGCTCCACATTGAAGTGCAAGATCAACATGACGTGTATCCAAGAGATGTAATGAAATTTTTGCACCAAAGCAGCTTATTAGCGAAACTGTGCAGGTAACTTTTTTATTTTGAGACAGTTGGCTGAAGGGGGAAAACTAATCTTCAAGCTATTTGTAAATTTTGGGAGGGGTCTTTGATATTTTGAGAAGCTAGTGAGTTAAAAAACTGCAAGCCAGCTCAAACCCAGGCACATCCATTATTTTAACAATTAACTTTTACTTACCAACAACGTATCTGGTATGTAAAAACATGTAAAAAGTCACACATTAATACTGGTCATAAAGTGTAAAAAATTCTGTGCTTGCTGATTAGGTACCTGTTGTAACTGCAACCACATTCTTCCCTAGAAACCCACCCTCCATGGGCCTCCTGTGCAGCCCCTGGGAGAGCTGCCATGGATTCAGGAAAGACACTGTACAAAGCTTCTGTGAGTTCAACTGCAAATTAGGCATTTATGTTATTCCCAGTGCACACATGGAAACACCACTTTCTGAATTTTCACACATCTGACTTATTCAGTAAAATACTTAATACTGGTAATTTTAAGCCTGTAAAAAGTACAGCTCAGTATTGGACCCAAACTTATTACTGTCTTGTTAGTTTTTGCTATCTTCATTTCTGCTTTTGAAGGACTATTAATCCAATTCCCCCCCCCCCCCCCCCCCTTTTTATTTTTAATTATATGCCAGGATTCAACAGTTTTATTTCAGTCTGGTAGCACTGAGCTGGGTTTTTTTTGTCCTACCTGATCATAATGACAGCTAAATATAATATATAAACAAAATATAAACAGGAATGTATAGAAAAAGGCAGATGTTTTGTTACACACTTGGTAAATTATTTCTGTTGTTTACCTTATGCCAAACAGTTTTGATTCTGCATCTGACTTAGTCAAAAAGCTGTACCCATACATTTTTGTGACTAAATTATTTTCAGTATTTTACATCTAGTGCAGAGAAAACACTGCTATTAAAATAAATGCTTTTTTTAAAAAAATGGAACTTTTTTTTGAAACATAATCCCATCGAGAAAAAACCACAATATTTTTATATATCATTTTGGATATATTTTATGTGAAAACATGATCACCAGTCAAACTAGTGATATCTAAACCAAATACATTATTATGACTTCTAAAATAAAAAAATCAGAACAAAACTAAATCACCACCTGTTGGTGATTTAAACACAACAAAACTCTAGTATGCTTTGAAAGTGTCTACTAAATATAATAAAAAGAATAAGAGAGCAATTAACATTTAGTCTGTTACATTAAAAAAACTGGATGTACGTTTCTATTGCCTGTTAGCTTTACCTAAGCCTTCTCAACTACTACAAAAATAAAGAGGAAAAGTAAAACTCATCATTCCAAGTCAAAAACATTCAAATCAGTTGATACAACATTACAGTACAGTCAACTAACATCATTTCAGGTCTCCTTTCCTCAGTGTACGAGTCCTCAGACCAGCGTTACAAACCTATTTCAATGCAGTCTCAAAACCGTGTGTGAGCTTTGCGAGATCCTGCGCTCTGCTGATGGCTTCAGGAGGATGGGGTGGTGCTACTTTTGAACCCCAGGGGAACCCCAGCCTCTCATTCACTGTATTCAGCACTGTAGTTAGAACAGCATGAAGTTTAGCACGATAACTAAAAAAAAAAAAAAAGGAAAAGAAAAAAAAGGAAAAGAAAAAGAAGAATTGGAAGCTAGGTGAAGCTGCCATGTGTGTCCAACAATTGCGATACGCTATACTAAAAAATTCTGAAATATCCACCTGTCCTCACTGCTCTGCCACAAACTAGCAAAGTCAAAAATACAAAAGTCTTCAACTTCTCGTTTTTGCAGAATAAAGCAAAAAAGTCTTTGTGCTCCTTACTACCAGAAGCAAAATATCCTCTGAGTTACCACATGTAATAGCTTCTGGATGTGTCGACTTGGGTTGGCTTGGTCTCTGCAGAACCATCCTTGTCTTTTTCACTGTCACCTTCCCAGAGATTAATAAGGGGTGGGTAGAGCTCATTGAGTGGGATGGAAGAGGTCTTTTGCATATATTTTTTCAATGAGTGGTGGTAGTTTTTTCTCTTAAATCGTTTTGCAATATAAACAGAAATGGAGGCCAGGCTGATGACAGCAAACATGGATCCCATTACTGCTGCTAGGGCTGTGCTGGTTTCTTGGTCTGAAATATCTAGAGCAAAAGCTGCATTTTTTGTTGTAACGTTAACACAGGACTTCTGTGTTTGCAGATGGATACTTGACACCGTGAGACACACCTCGTAGTCTGTAGATGGCTGTAAATGTGTGAGGTTATATTCATGTACATCGACCGGGACCCGGGCAGTGTATGTAATGTGGGGGTTGTCAATCTTCATGGTGGCTGACGACCATTTTAAATTGGAAGTCATAACGTTGGCATTAACTTTCCAAGAAACCAAGATGGAATGGGATTCAGCTTGTTTAACATAGATTTTCAGGACCTGGGTACCATCCAGAAGCGTTCCGTTCACCCGGAGAGTAGCGATCCTCGTGTCAGCCCCTTCTGCGTTTTGAGCAACACAGGTGTAGCTCCCCGAGTCTTCAACCTGGATGTTAGAGATTTCCAAGGTGCCTTCACTGCTCAGCTTGTATTTGTCAGACAGACTTTCAACAGTTACTTTATTGCCCAGAGGAGTGACCCAGTAAATTTCTGGCTCGGGTTCTGCCATGGCCCGACAATCTAAAAATACTGTCATGCCAACGTCCAGGTTTAAGTGATTTGGAAAGGTCTCACGGGAGATAATTGGAAGACACTGTTCATTTGAATCCTGTATTAACACTTCCTTCACCTGCTGTCCTCTGTACTCTGGAGGCATAGCACAAAACATGGAGAGAGGCTCCATGAAACGGATATTAGTTTTGTTTGAGTTGATCCAATGAGTGACACAGTCACACCTGAGTGGGTTACTGTGGATGCTGATCTCACGCAGGTTTGGAAGGGATTCCACTGTCTTTTGGTAGACTGCATTCAAGGCATTGTTGTTCAGCATCAGGCTCTCCAGGGCAGGAACATTGCGAAATGCCAAACGATGTATGTAAGACAGCTTTGGATTGTTGGTGGCTTCAAGCTTTGTAAGCTCAGGCAGGTTGTCCAGCGCATACCTATCAACAGAAACGAGTTCTCCCATATTATTGATTCCAAGTTCCTTCAATCTGAGCATGTTTTTAAAATCACCTTCTTGAATTTTATGAATTGGATTTTTGTTGAGATCCAGGAATTTTAAATTTGGAACTTTCTCAAGTGCAAGCTGAGGAACTTTTACCAACTTGTTGTCATAGAAGGAAAGACTTTCAAGGCTATCCAAGCCTACTAAGGCATTGCCAGGAATGTCTGTGAGATACATACCTGCCAAAACTAGACTCCTTAAATTTGAGAGTGGTTTGAAATTCATATCTAGTATTCCAATCACTGGGTTTTCTCCAATCATGAGAATCTCTAAGTTAGGAGTAGAATCAAACCACCGGCTGTCAATAACCTTTAATTTATTGGAGTTGAGATGCAATCTTAAAAGATTCTTCAGGCCAGAGAATGCATTTGCAGATATGCTGTTGATCTGGTTGTGATTTATATATAGCTCCTGAAGATTGCAAAGGTCTTGCAAGCAGTAGTCAGTCATCTCTGTTATCTGGTTTTCCTCCAAGTGCAAAGTAGTAAGTTGAGTGAGGTTTGAGAGCCCCACATCTTTGATACTTGTGAAGTTATTTTGTGAAAAATCCAATTCTGTTAAATTAAAGAGCTGTTGGAGTTCGTCTGTAGTCTTTGCAATGTTGTTGCTTTGTAAGAGAAGGACTTGAGTGTCACCAGAAAGATTGCTGGGGATTTTTGTTAATCGAAGGTCATTGCAGTCAACTGTTGTGGCTTCCCTGTATGTTGACTGTGGTGTAAACCATGGCCTGATTTCACATACACAAAGCTGTGGACATTCATTACTCTGTATGGAAGACTCAGTTAATGAATTCATTAACAATTCTAGCACCAACTGGCAGACAGTTAGAACAACTCTAACCTTTGCCATGCTGGTCAGCTACTGAGTTCAGTTCCCCCAGCCCCTTAAGATAAGAACAGGCTGAGAGGGTAACTTGTTACCAGGCAGAAAAGATAAAACTTAAAAGTTTAAGGTGAAAGGCTTGGACATCCAGAAGGTGAAAGATGATTTTCTGAGTTTAGAGAAGACAAGAAATGGTCTGAAGAATTTCAGCTACTCCTCTGTATTCCAGAATCTTCTGCAAATCAGTGTCTGAAGATGTTCCTGAAAACAGATTAGGGTATATGTTATGTTCATCTCATATACAGTTCATATACTACCACATTTTTTCCATCCTTTAAAGAAAAAAGTATTAAACCAATAATTATTTAACATTCATCTCTCTTCAGAGAAATCCTGATCTGGTACAGTCAAGCTCTGCAGGGTTCAGAACTCTTTTACTGGGTATTTACATGAGAAAACTCTCTGACATTTCCCAAGTAATTGCAACAATCTATGCAATCACCTGAACAGAAAAATTTCAGATTCCTTTCAGTTTTACTTTGCAATATTTGTTTGAGTGGCTTGAGAAATGCTGAAGATGGAGACATGCTTGTGGGTGCAGCTCCATCTCAGACAGAGCTGTCCTTGAGGCTTGGATTTCAGGTGCAAGGAGTTAAGATGCTGGGGTTTAAATTTCAAGCTAACTGCATACAAACTTTGCCAAAATTCATCCACGTTAATCAAATCAGGTCCAGATAACAGATTTAATCCAGCTAAGCACCAAACAATACCAGTAAGTTTGATTAAATGAGTGTACTGTCCTTATTTTAGCTGTTTGTACTGCATTGTGTACCATGTGTGAATTGTTTACCACAATTCCACGTGATTGTGTAAACCACACAATTTTTATCTTTTTAGCCTGATGTTGTTCATGCAAGAGT
>NW_009954216.1:902344-913165 GCF_000747805.2 Chaetura pelagica | reverse complement strand
GAAAACACTTTTACTTCAAAACCTGATCAGCATATTAAATAATGATATTAGAGTCTTTTACTTGAGATTATGATAGAATGCTGTAAGTAGAACACACCAAACCAGCAGATTTATTTTGGCATGCTGCTGTTCTGTGGTGTTGTTTTGGAGGAAGGGGAATGTTAGCCAGAAAGCACTTGATCCTGTTGAGTTAGATTTTTTCTCTGGGAGCTGAGCCTTGGATGAAAGCTGAGGAGACTGTGCTGGAGGTGGATAAGACAGATGTAGAACAAACATTCCTTCTCAAATAACCTTCAACTGATGGAAGAATTGAATAAGACATTAACTAAATTAAAAAATAAGATATCCTAATGGCACCATAATAGCAAGGAATATATGAACAGAGTGTTGAGGAGGCTGGCAGGAACTGAGTTAGCCTGACTATAATGGATGCTTCTCTCAATAACAATCCATCTGTAGCTGACCCAAACTAGACAGTTATAGGAATCCTGATGACATCCAAAGTTTAATTGATTTAATTAATGATTTTTCAAATGATAGCATTTGCCAGTTAATAATGCAGGCAGTGGCTTCCCCCAGTAGCAGTTTCAGACAGATACTGGAGGTGCCCTGAGCTGCTGTTCCTAGGCACAGGCAGATGTCCTTGGTCCAGCTCTGCAGCCTTGGCTCTGTGAGACATGGAAAGGGGCAGCACCAGTGGGGACAGTAGCAAGCCAGGTAGCGCTGCAGGAGGCAATATTGGTCCTAACATTCATGCTTTCACAGTCTGTCCTGTATATATAAGTATATAAAGAGAAAGAAGTGGGCCCTACTGATGTTTTAGCACTGATTTAGCTCTGATGTGGCTATACCAATCATGTACTACTTTAAAAATGAAACTGCCTGAAAAAGACTTCAAAGCTTCCTTTAAAATATGTCAGAGCACATCTAGATTTTTTAAAAAAGTTAACTCGATCCTCCTTCTGTTGAATATTTATATCCTCTTACTTGCACATTCCATTTATTGTTCCTCTTTGGTAAGAAGGCATTTCTGGTTTTATTGAATAGAATTCTGGGTTTATGATCACTGTAGACATACGGTTTTACAAGTTACAAGTGACACTCTCTCTTCTCTAGCTATTTTCTACTGCAAATGGATTTAATTTTCTTTAACTGGAAAATGTTCTTTAGAAATGACCTGCACATTACTGTCTCCAATCTCCCCCAGACCAGGGCAGCTTGGATGAAGCTATAAAGGAAAATTCAGCGTAATCAAAAAGTAAATTCTGATCAGCTCCATGTGCCCAGTCCGATTTAGTGCTGAGCTTAGGTGAACAGCAGCCCAGAGCCCCCAGCATGAGGGAAAAGCCAGGTCATGGACTTTTGCTTCAGCTGCTGCTTATGCTATAA
Source organism: Chaetura pelagica (assembly GCF_000747805.2). Lineage (NCBI taxonomy): Eukaryota > Metazoa > Chordata > Aves > Apodiformes > Apodidae > Chaetura > Chaetura pelagica. The sequence goes on along the minus strand of NW_009954216.1, from coordinate 911,776 downwards.
AACCCCATCCATTGCTTGGATAAAAATTCAAGAGGCAGCTGTTAGCACTGACAAAGGGCACTGCAGGCTTTTGTGTAACTACACAGCAGTGGCTGCTTTTGTTCTGCCGTTACATCCATCTAGGATGTGCCCGACCACGGCAGCTCTCACGTTGGTGAGAAGCAGCTGCTTCAGTAGGAGGGTATTATACCTTCTTTCAGGAAATACTGAGGTGGTAAAGGATAGCTTTTAGTGTTCTCTGCCTTCCTCTTAATTTTTTAAATCTGTATTTTCCAGTGTACCAAACCACTGCTGTTGACTTGTCATCAACAGAAATGATGGTTAATTTTATGGGAGAAATATGGAGAGAATAATTTTACGAGGGGCTGAATAAACGCATTTTCCACAGCACCTCTCAGTACCCAGCGCATTAGGAAAACACATTTCTTTCAGGAAGCAAACCCACAGCAGCTGGCTGGGCCATCAGCTTGTTCATGGTCCTTGTGGGCAGCAAATGTGAGCAGCATTCCTGTGTTTCCCACCCTGGAAACAAAGTGTGGAGGTCTGAGTAAGGCTTCTCTTTCCTGCTGGATTGCAAAAACTGTTTAACGACGAGAATAATTTGGCCCAAGAAATCCTAATGAGGGAATATTTGGTTCTGGAGCAGAAGATACTTCATTTCAGCATTCCCATGGGGTGGAATGAGGTGTGCGCTGGCAGCCATAGCCTTGCTGGTAGCTGGTAAGAGCTTGTGTAGTTATTCAGGTGATCCAAAGAAAAAGTACCTTTAAGTCCATACTGCAGTAAGAGGAGACTAGGAAGGGACAATTGTGAAATAAACTGTTCATAAAAAGTGTTCATACTTAACTTGCTAACTAGAAAAAATAGATATTAATCATTTTTTCTCAGCAATAGGGAGACAAATTGTTGTCACTTCCATGACAACTGTATGAACGGTCACTATTAAGAATTTGCTGAAAAAAGAAACAATATGGTTTGCACAAGAACATTTGTGCATCTGCTTTGAAACAGCAACCACAGAAAATCTTCCCTCTCCACAGTTAAGTGGTTCATTCTTGCAGAATTTCTTTTATACTGCAGGTAGCATTAGCGCAGATTTGGGTTGGCAGCCATATATACTGAATGTGCCTAGGTAACAGTTTGAGGGATCAGATACAGGAAGAAAATTACCTCGGGCTAAGACAAGCAATTTATTTTGCACTTGCTGTGAGCCAGCAGCACACGCTGATCTGCAGTACCTCCCCAGCTCTCCACAGAAACATTTCCATGTCTCCAGCCCAAGTGCTGGAGTTAGTCTCTCGGAAAATTGTCTGTTGTGCTAATGTTCTGCTAATGACTCGTGCAACTTGCTTGTTTCCCCATCATCATCGTTTGTGAAGCTGCTGCCATATAAACATCCTCCCTCATCAGTCAGTTTGGGAAAACTCATCCCAGGCTGCTGGATCCTGGATTCAGGTGGGTCTTGAGGAAAATGCAACTCAGGCAGCTCAGCACCTCAGGGATCTGGAGCACACTGCCTTGACTGAGCTGTAGTGCCAAGGCACAAAAACTGGTGCAGCTCCAGCTGGAACAGGGTGATCAAAAAAACTCAATTTAGGCTCGGATCAATAAAAAGTGTTACTTCACCATCAGGGAAAGGAAGAGCTTGTTTAGATGGGGTACACTGAAAGGGGTTGGGCTTGGTTGGTGTGGCAAAGATCTCACCTGAAGAACTGCTGACACTGCTGACACTGGAGATGAAGTGGCCTGTAACGAGCTTGATGATCTTAGAGGTCTTTTCCAGCTTCATGATTCTATACCATGTCTAGCTTTGAGCTTCAGCAGGGCCTTTGAGGTTCTAGAGCCACCCATTTGCTTAGAGAAAAATGTAATTTTTGATGCCTCACTACAGGAGAACCTCTGCCAGAGCTTTAGGAGAGAGGGGCATCCAGGTACTGCTGCCTGGGAGATGTAGCTACACCCACCAAATCACACAAGTAAAATCAGGGCTCACTCCACTCATGAGCATCAGTGGCCTTGCACATCCTACAGAAGGAGGCTGGACTTGGACTTTTGAGTTTAACAACCAGGATGTTTACAGCTAACCCATGAAATGGGCTCCTTTCCCAGGAATCGTATCTACAAGTGCAATCCTGTCTATTTGGAAAAATATGAGGAATCATGCCTGAGAGTATGCCTTTTATGTTGGGGTTTTAAACTCTCTAAAGTCATCAGGAAATTTGCTGTTTACAAGCCTGAATTGTGTAAAATACAGAAGAGCCAAGCTGCAAATAATGCGAGTCAGTTGAAAGCACGTACCCAAATCTGCAAGTGGGAGCTTGTCATTAACAGCCAATAGAAGAAGAAGAGCCTGCAGGACATATAATAATGGTATATATAAAGCTTCAAAACACATCCTCAGAGATTTATAATATTTAAGGTTTGGGGTTTTTTCCCCCTGCAAATAATGCCTACTTTTTCTTCTTGTCTGTACACACTTTCCATCAAAATAAAGTCAGTGTTTAATTTTAGGGAAAGCTCTGGTGAGAAGGCAATTTGCTGTGTTTCAAGACAACCTTAGCATACTTTATCTGTTCTCTTTTGAAAAATACTACTCTTATCTCTACAGAAGAAATGTGAAGAGCATCTGATTCATAATGCCTGCACTGCAGAAGCAGCATTTAAATCTTTAAAATTTGTAATTTATTGGAGTTTATTCTTAAGACTTGCATCAGATACAATGTTTTTCATAAAAATACTGAAGTAAATTTGTGGGAGAGAGAAAAATTCATTCTTACACTGATCTTGAGCACAAGGGGCTAGATACCACAAATATATTGATAGCCCATCAACTCAACCATGGAATTGCAACCCAGCTTCTGTCATCTGTTTTAAAATCTCTTGCAAGATTAACAAGTGATTCTGGAAACATCAGGAATGAGAAGTGCTTTCCAAACTGTGAGTTGTCAAATTATATATAGTCTGTTTTTCTTTAGGAATGAAAAAACTCATAAAACCATTTAAAAGCTTGAAAATCTGAAAGGCAATATATGTTTATACAGTAGTAATTTTCCTACATTGGAAACTCAACTTACTATCTACATTCTTACTATGTTTCTTTTCATAAAATGGATAAATCTTGGGAAAATCTGGGCTGTTTTTGTATTGCCAATGAGTAGAGGTTTCCTGTCCTGCTACAAAGTGCCTGTTCATAAACCATAGTGGTAAAAGCATTTCTCATTCACTGGAGGAGAATCCTGTCTGTCATTATTATCTTCATTCCACATAATTACCAGATAAAATTATTTGACTAGATCAGCTTTCCTGACAGCCAACCAAATAACTTCCACTGTCAGGTTAAAAGCCAATTTCATGAGACCTTCCTTGCAGCTCTTCCCTCTGCATGGAGAGGCAGGACCACGACCTGCGGTTGATGGAGGACAAACCACTGGGGAAATGCTTTCATTTCCACCTGCTCATGCTGCAATGCATTCATAGGTTTCTGTATATTTTAAATGCAAAGGAGAATTTAAACCTAATTGGTTTTAGCTTGTACAGTGTCTAAAATTTACGGAGCATAACTAATTTTGGAAAACCTGCTCTAACTATTTGTACTCAGTGTCCCTGCTGACTGAAGAATGAAAAAGGACCAAGACTAGAGAAACCCTGCTTCATCTTCTACTCATTTAAAGAACAGAAATGGAATGCAGTCTTGGCATAATTTGGATCTCAGAACCACATGGAAAGATCTGAACATCTTGTTACCCATAGGGGCACGTACCTCATGAGGATTTCATACTAGAAGAACTCAGAAAGTCTCTGCTTCTTACTATTTATCAAAATTAGTTCAGTTCAAATAAAAAATAATAAATAAAAAAAGATAAATAGCTCTAAAAGAGGGACAAGGCCATTAAAATATAGGGAGTAGAATTTCTGTTTTGTTTTGGGTTTTTTTTGTTACTCTGAGAAAAAAAACACAGTTTGACTAGTGGAAGTAAAGTGTTAATGATGAAATAAAGAGCACATGAGAAATACTTTCAACCATGAGAAACACAGATGCCAGAACTCCACAGGATTTTCATGAAGCAGAAGAAAATCCTCTTCCTCTCTTTTTTTTGCTGACTGGCTTTCTGGCAGTGTGATTATTTAGCTTCCTACACAGTTCTAGATCAAACTCTCATTTTATGAGTCAGTCAGGATCCCCCACAGTTGGGAAAGACCCTGGTGTGTAAGTAGTTGTTACTACCATAAAGGATGCCCAAAAAATCCTGTGCTAAACATGGTAGCTAATAAATAAAAACTGAAATGAGTCAGTATCTATCTCAATATGTATTTATAAAATCACACAATAATGCTGGCTGTAGGAAATGCATAAGACTTAGTATTTAAAAATGACATGTACGTGTGTGAGCAGATGTGTATGCAATAAGCCAGCCAGCGAGAGCTTCAGGCAGTTATCTTCAAGCAAGAGAGTTCTTTTTCTGGTCCTTGTTGCTCTCTACTTGGATAATTCTGTTTCCTTTCGCTGTACTATGTGTTTAGTTTTCAGTTATTAGTGGTTAAGTATTAAACTGTATGCTCCTGTACATCTTTATCTGCTCAGTCTATACATGTCTTGTGCTTACACAGACTTCATCCCTTCGAATGGAACAGGCTTTTATTCGGTTTTTTTCCAGGGATTTATATAGTTGCAAGATCAAATTATCTATTTCTGAGCTACAGTTACATACAAATGTTAAGACAACCATATATGGAATTGACTGACATGGAGTCACTGTTCTTTCAAGACTGTGAACACACCAATAACAAAATAAATGGATTTATCATTGGAGGTGCTGAGAGATCTAATATAAAGTCTATTAGCACCAAGGCAAAGATTTGGAACTCAACCAAGTGGAGATGGGATAGATGTAATTCCTTTAAATGGCCACAGATTCGGTTTTGGTACTGCTCTGAACTCAGGCTTTCCTCTGATCTCAGAAAAAACTTTTGCCTCTGAAGGTAGACAGCTGTGTCACACCACCCTCCCCTCCCCCTTCCCACCATTCTTCCTGCACTTTTGAATCTGCTTCTACCTGAACTGTTCTCTTGTTTCAGGAGACCTTCTTTTTCCTCTCACAACTGATAACCCAACATACCATTACACTGTTCTGAGAAAACACATTTCATGGACTGTATGTTTCCCATCATTATTTCATTTCAAAATTGTTTAAGTAGTGTTGCTGGGAGGGCAGAGCAGGTCACCAGCCCTGTCATCAGAAAAGGAAGGCTCAGTCAGCTGAGAGTGGCAAAAAATGTTCATAGCCTGATTTTAGTTATTTCTCTCAAGTTATCACCTGATTTTGAGAATAACTTTGTTTCATACAGAAAACAGATCACAGTCTTTGAGAAGTTCATGAGTTGAAGTGAACTTATATTTAATGTATTTGTATGTTTAAGAATAGACCAATAAATTGTTCCTTTAGCTTTAGTCCTCAGTCTCGTCATCGCAAAGTCAGCAGTTTTTCCACAGATGGGTTTATTTCATAAGTGCTTGCAAAATACAGAGGTACTAAAATTGCTGCCTACTGCAGAAAACATGGAAGTTATTTATCTCAAAATTTTGAGTTGTTGATGCTTTATAAAGTCTTTACCTAATTAAGGTGATTCTTTCAGGCACAGTCATGTTCGATTTGTATATGCTAGACTGGTTTCACTTAAAGGGGGCAAAAAGCTAAAGGCAAACATATTTGTGAATCTATAAAGAGCACTTATCTAGCTTTACTCAGTGCCTTTTGCTAGAATGAATTAATTTTAAAGACCTGTTTTAAAGAAGCTGTTTAATTTTTGTTCCAACTAGCTCATTTAACTATTGTTCATCTATGGGTAAAATAAGTTATATTTGCAATGCATTTACAAGCCACTGCAGTGCCTATTATGAGTGGTGGATCTCTGTAACTATCAATATTTACTCTATTTCTGTTAAGACTGATGGATTATTTGTAATAAAATAATTTAGCAAGGCCAATCACCAACTCATCTGCACCCTAGTAATTATATGCAGCACATTAGCAAGGCATGCAATGCACTTACTAGGTATTTTTGGACTTACTTAAACAGATGAATCATATGACACATGAAATAACAGAAAATTTAGGTTTCACTATATCAATGATAAACATCTTTAAATTACAAAAAGACAATCCAAGCTCTGACTGATATTTTGTAAAAACCAAAATGCTACTCTATCCAGTGTTGGAACGTCCAATAATTCCCTCCAAATAACTTTGATATGTTTCTTAGTAGTTACTTTGGTTCTTCACCTTGTTGCTGACTAACCCCTGAAGACTACAGAAGACCTGAGCTTGGTCCAAGTGGACCAAGTCTTTAGCATTGCTGGCAAACATGGGACCTTTGGCTGCCTGGGAGCAGAGTTGCCTCACGGTGCGTGTCTGGGGTTGGAAGGACCTGGCAGTGCCCTCTGGCCTAGTGAGGAGTTATAGTGAATCCAGTTTTATGTGAGGACAAACTCCAAAGATTGCAATTTGCTTAATGACTTAAGTTATATTAAGTGTACAAAAGTAGTGATATCTGATATATCAATCTGCAGGATGGAGGAGAAAGACAGGGAACTGGAACAGTCCTTAGTTCTCTCCAAATTGTTACTGATATCTTTACAACCTGACTCTGATAAAATAAGGACTAGTGACCTCTGGTGAAATGTTCTAGAGAAGGGGACAGAGATGGAGACCCGGGTTAATTGCATTGTCAGTGCTGGAGTTTCTCCAGGTTTGAAAGGTATTTACTGAACACAGGAGAATCCAGTTTTCGTCTCAGCCTTAACCTTGTCATGTCTTTGGTACTGAAGATGTGTGTATGAAAACAGATCTTGGTAGGAGCAGCTGCCCAGCCCCACAGAGCCCAGCTGCTCCTGGGGTCACCAGAGATACTTCAGGGGTCTTGGCTTCTAAAAGCAGTTGGGATTCCTGCTCTAATCAAAGCTGAAAGATCCATAAATTGCTGGATTCACCAGAGTTTGTTAAATTAAATACCTGGAAATGGGATGCTGACAATCTCTAGATTTCTCAATAAAGCCTGATAAGTAATCTTTGCCTCCAGGGTTAAATGGTCTGCTGCAGTTTGCCAGGTGGCTGGGAAAATACTGTCCTGTGTTTCCATGAGGACTAAAGGGTGGCACCTTAGGTGAGTTTATGTAGCGAGATCACTGGAACAAATAAAATAAGGCAAAGAGCTGTTTCTCTACAGCACTTTTATAACTTCTCTGCATTCTCAATACAGCCTTTTGTTAAATATTTCAGACTGCTACTTACAGTTGCTTTGCCCTGTCTTTTTTTAGGTTAAAAAGAAAAAAAAAAAAAAGGAAGAAAAAAAAGCAGTAGGTAGCTACTCCATCTCAAATACTTGATCTTTAAAACTGTGCTCCAGGTAAAAATCTAGACCTGTTCTTTTGGTAATTCAGCTGGCTGGAAAGTCAATAGAACACTGGCTTATATAATCAAAACAAGATCTTATGAATTAGAAGGTGAAGTTGTAAAAATATTTTGCAGTAGGATTTAAAAAAATATTCCCACTGATGCCAAAAGCTTCCGTTGTCTTCAACAGGAAGAGAATGAGGCCAATACAAAATAGGCCAATCCAGTATTTTCTTCTTTCAGTGCAATATGTAGAAAGATGAAAGATGACATCTAAACCACACAACAAAATTTGACTGAAGTTGCAGGGCTTTGAGCAGCCATGAACAAGAGGATGTGGTTGAGAAGGACGTCAGCCTGGGTACCTCTTAAACCTTTGTGTTCTGTTCCTGACCTTATGAAGTTTGTTAGCAGAGGACTTAATTACTCAGCTACAGGAACAGAATGAGACTGGAAAAATCACTAACTCGAGCACATCCTTGGTAGACTATTCCTTATCAAAGCAGTCCTTTGATTTCTCTTTGCAGAATTTAAGCAGTCTGAGCCTTACAGAAACACCAGGTTTTGCTTGGTTTTTGACATACAGACAAAATCAGTTCCTAAGTCATGATTTTCTTTCCTGTTGTCTCTCTTTCCTCATAGTACCCACTCACAGTGGGTACATGTTAATTGTAGAGACAAAACCAAGTATAGTTTTCAGTGTACTGTCCTGAATTTGTGCAGCTGCTCCTGCAGAGCAGGAGTGGTGGGGGCTGGTCCTTTCCTGCTGCTGCTCCCCAGGAACCCGACAGGCATCACCAGCCTGTGAAACAACCGGGAGAAACCTCCTGCAACTCCAAAGTTGTGTTTATGTAGACCTTGCTATGGCACAAGTTATTTTTAAGAAAGCCATGGTTTGTATTTGCCATGATTTTTTTGCCTGCTAATTACTTCACTGCTCTTGACTGGAGCCTGAAATTTACAATTCCTGGGAGCATCGTGCATCTCCCAGGATGGCATTTCCAACTGGGAGGAGACGTAAAAATCAGCTGTCGTGAGGCTGAATGCAGGTTCCCTCTCAATTAGCATTATATAAACAGAGAGGAGGAGAAAAGGATTTATGTGCTTCCAAAAACTTTACATAAGATTTTCTTCAGTTCTGTGTCTACAAAATGTCTGCCAGGAAAAAATCTGGAGCTTGGCAGGATGAAGCCTCACACGTGTATTGTTCGTGTAACTATGGTAACCTACAAATGCCACCAGTGTTTCCATTTCATACACAAATGAGGGGACAGCTGTGGAGACCACATGTCTGCCAATGGCATAATATATGTGAACTAGGAAGGCTTGGTCAGAAAATTACAACTCATTTATATTAATCAGGGCTTCAAAGAACAGTCACCTCCATAGTTACAAAGGGCACAGGAAAAGAACATTATTTTTATTTCTGAAAATGTTTGGCTCTTCAGTAAACATTTTCAGCCTCTTACTACTTTGCTGGCTGAAAAAAAAATTAATAAAATACTGCTGTTAACAACCAGTGCTCTTCTCTAAGCATTACTTAACTTTTTTGATTTGGTTTTGTCTATCTCTGATGCTGGGTCCTAGTCTGAGCCTGACACAAAGCCCAACCTGGGATGCTCTAAGGCATCTGCCTGGGGAAGCAGCAGTTTCAAAGGGGCAGAAATGAAGTAGCACAGAGCTCTAACTCACCTACCAAAGTGAAATGACCATTTTTTACTCATTGATACCACTCACAGAAATAAAAGCTTCAAAACAACTAATGCAAGAAATAATCATAATAAAAGATTTAAAAATAATTGTTTAAATGAACCTGGAGTTTATAACATCCCTAACAACCACCAAAATGATTTTGTAGGCTCAATAATGCAAATAAGTTACTTTTTCAGCAAATACTAAACTCTGCAAGCTGCAGCACCACTAATACTTGAGTGGGGTTATGATTCATCCAAGGTGCTTTCAGTGTCCCTACAATAAAACAATCAGGAGCTGGGAGCTGCCGCCTGCCTTGGCAGCAGCCGCCTGCTGACAGACGGATGCA
>NW_009954216.1:900470-901725 GCF_000747805.2 Chaetura pelagica | reverse complement strand
GCAGGAATACAGCACGCCCATTAGCAAAAGTTTTCCCTGGCTTCTGCAGTGCCAGGATACTGTATCGAAGTAAAACAAAAGGCTGCAGCAGTGCCCCGGCGTGGGCTGCCACCGTGCTGCACGTCCCACCCCCCCTGCTGCTACAGAAATAGATAGAATTGCTATAGATCTATCTTTGTAAGTATTTCCCCAAATACCAAGGGCTGCTCAGTGTTTATTTATGATACAACAATGAAGCTTTAACTACACTTTTTAAATGACTACATTTTCTCCCCAAACTGGAATCAGACGCACATCTGACCGGTTGTAAACTCAGGCTCACTGGCCCCACAGGTGTCTGAGCCCTGCTACACCAGCCTGGACACAAGTTTCTTTTTGCAGCCTAAGTTTGGAGATGCTTAGCATTGTTCATGTCAATTACAAAATGTCTTTCACAGTTGAAGCTTTTCATCCTTTTACAATCTATACAACTTGATACAAAACAAAAAAACTTATTTTAATAATTAGTGATATTATTCTAGGTAAATGGAAAATACAGTCATCACAGTAACTGGTCTATTGCAGTCGAAGATGCCTACTAGGATATACCAGGTTATAGGGACTACATACAATTTTATTCAGATCACTTTTTAACTGTCAAGGCAAAAGTTGCACTTGAGCTGGGCAGGTTTCAGTCCCCTGGGGCTCTGGTGTGACACTGCTGGGTGTGGGACAGGGAGGGTGGCCAGGCCAAGGTGAGGAGCCCACAGTCTGGTCGGACCAACAAATCCTGTCCTCCTCACTCCTTGGTCACCTGGAAAGCTCTGTGTGTTGGGTTCTCTCTTTCCCCATGCCCACCTTTTAAATTCATTAGAATTCCAAGGCACAAGCCTTTGGGACATACTTTGGCAGGACCTTCAGACAGCAGTCGGGGCTGATGTGACTTCGGGCATCTGAGCATCTGTGAGATCCCCTTATGTAGGTTTCAATTACTCCCCGTAAAATGTTTATGGTCTTGTTTAGAAATGTCATGTTGGTTTTATAGGGATCCTTTAAGCTGTAAGGAAAAGACTTAAAGGTTCATAAACTAGTTGTTACTGAAGAGATTCATTACTTGGGGACGATCATGCAGCTCCAGGACAAAACCAGAAGCATCCTGTGCCTGATCCCTCAACATTTGGACAACACTATTTTCTGCTCCGAGTTTGATTTTGTTACTTTTCCTTCCCTCTCCTGGTGGGAAAAACGCACCGAAGCAGGACTAAGTAACTTAGGG
>NW_009954216.1:896119-899207 GCF_000747805.2 Chaetura pelagica | reverse complement strand
CTTCATTAGGTTTCAGAGTTAACAGCTGTTGGAAGAGGATTGATTCATAAAGTCGCTCCTTCCAATGGTTGTTGAAGGTTCTTTGCGAGCTCTGGAAGGTAGAGCAGCAAAGTGCTGTGTGTTGGAGAGGCCTTGCAGGATTAAAGTGTTTGCTTTTCTGCCCTCTGTAGAGTGGAAAGCATCCCTCTGTGGGCATATGGAGGGCAGTCTGGTGGGAAATGTTTATGGTGGGAACTTCTGTGCCCCAAGAGTGAGTGCACAGTGCTGCCAGCTGAGGTGTTTAGAGATGGGAAATATTCCTGAGGGTGAGTAAAGCAACATTGCTTGATGAAATTCAAATTGTGTTGTCTCTATGGCTGCTTGGATAAGAGATTGATGAATTAGGTAGGAAAAAAACCACAGGCTATTACTTCAACCTTAAGAGTCATTTGAGCCTGAAATCCAAGGATTTAAAGCTGTTCATGTAAGCCCTTGGATATGTGCAGCTCCCCATTCACTCCTGATTTTCTGTCTTGTCTCTTTCTTTAGTTATCTTAGCCTTGAATTATCGACTTGCACATTTCCCTGCACTTTCTTGTACTGACATTGGTCTTCACCTGCTGTGTTTGGAGGGATTTTCACAGGCAGAGCTCAAAGCCTCCAGTGCTGCCCTCAGGGGCTTCCCTGGGGTATGGCAGCACAGGGCACACACAGGCACACAAGGACGTGATACCCACAGAAATAAGGATGCTCATGCACGTATCCTCTGTCTGAAGCCTCCTGTTGGCTCTTAAGAACAATTAGTATGTGTTAGACAAGGAGTTTCTGGCTGGACTCGATGCCAAAGGCCAGCTGAAATTTTGGCAGTGGTGTAAAAGTCAGCTCTTCTTTATACATCTAGATCTTTATTTCATATTTTTTTATTATTCACTTAACTGGACAAAGGGAGAGCTGCTGCAGGAGCATGCTGGGCTGCCTCATCCCTGTGTTCGTTAGCGTAAGGGAATGGCAATTCTACATCACCAGGGACAAGGAGTGTATCAGGTACAATTATCTCATTGCCACACAAATCACATGCCAGGCTCTGGTACAGAGTCCGCTGCTTGTCTTGTTACAGGCGTGGTTCATTAGTAGTTAAATCCCATTCCCCGTCTTTGACCTCCAAGGTTTTTCTTCTGGGAGTGCTGCAAAGCTTCATAGTTTTGTAAGGATACTGACTGCTGGTTCATGCTTTTAATTCCAGCTCCTAGAATGCTACATACTAAGAAAATGTCAGTTTAATTAAAAAATTAAAAGGTTTCATCCTTTCTGGTTGCACAGGAAAGTTTGGAAGGTATAAACCTGAAGGATCTAAAACCTACATGCAAACAAAAAGAAGGCAAAATATAGTGAGCATTAAAATTTTACAGTCTTAAGCTGTGTTTGCTTCCAGGCAGTTTTCACAACGTTACAACATTGGGAATGAGAGTAATGTTGATAGGAAATTTAAAAAAAATAAAACAAATCATTCCTGCAGAGTACAAATTAATATTTTGGGCTGTAAAGATTGTAGAAATTTTTTTTTCCAAGCCTGGTGTCTGTAAGGTGGCAACAGTTCCAGGAGTAGGTGCTGTAAGACCTGTCAGTCTAAGGGGGAGGTTTACACTGAAGGAGAAGAGGAGCAGATTTTCCTCTCCGTGTCATTCCATGATATGCTCGAGGTACAGTCTCTGCAAATACTCTCCTGCTGGCAGTATTCAGGCAAGACAGTACTTTCCCAAACACTCCTGCTCAAGTGGCCTTAAAAAAGAAGCTCTGAGCAAAACATGAGATTTCCCACCATTTGGGCTGAACATCATTCTTTTCGACTGCCTCTTTGTTCTCCTCTCCTTCTGTGCTCTCTAACTTCATCCCCTTATTCCTCCATTCTCCTTGCATTCAGATGCTTTCCTGGTTCATCTCCACCTCCAAAAATGTTGTGAAATGCATATGACATTGGCTGCCATCCCTGTGCTTACTGCCCTGTTCATTGCCCCGTGCCTGTTTGCACCAGCAGCTCTTGGACAGAGACTTTTTTGTTGGTTTGTATCTGGACAGTGCCTGGCATTTTGGGGATCAGGCCTTTAAAAGGGTCTGAAAAACTTACGTTGGATAATAATAATACAGTTTCTGGTAACCTGTCATGCATGTCACTGCCTTTCCTCTCTGGAGCAGACGTCTACCATTGAGCTGCTCAATGCCCTGAGTGTCTGCAGGATCCATCTCTCTGAACCCTGCTGCAGGACTGGAATGCACCTTTCTGTAAAGAAGTGTAAACTGAGAGGTGATGCCAAGTGGGAATGACAGGTAGAACGGGCACTGTGAAAAAGGGAAGTGATTTACTATTGGGCTGGTGAAAATCTGTTCCCCAACAGTAATAGTTCCTAATCAAGATGAGATTGAAATGAATCTATAAATGCAGGCAGCAACTAGTTGGAATTTTTGGAATAGGAATGTGATTATTGCTGAAGACTTACTGGTGAGTTAAGTAGAGAAAGAGGTATTACAGTTTACATTTTGTGCCAACCAGCTTCTTAAGCTCTGGTGACACTTCTTGTGAGCCAGATGAAACACTGCTGGGTTTGCTGGTCACCTGGTGTTTCAGATCCTGGGCATCTGTTCTCAGAATTGTGTGAGCATACTGGATTTATTCAGAAAGGTACCAGCACTGCACATGCAAATTACCAGTGAGTAACTGTGTAAGCCAATGACCAATTACATCAATAACTGGTTATTTGCATAATGCATCCCCAATTATGCATGCATATATAATAATTGCATGCACAAATGGTGTAAGTGATTGCAGGTGCAGAAGGGTGGATATGATCACGTGGACATGGACTACAAAAAGCACCTCGGTGTGAAGAGCAACTGCTCCAGTCACCATGGTGCTGCTGTGCAAAACCCCAGAATTAAAGTCTTTGTTTTGACCTCAGAGGATTCTTCTACCTGCTGATTGGAATTGCATTTTTATTTCATGAGAAATAAACCAGCTCTTCAGTAGCAACAATTATAGTGGTTCACCCTTCCTTTTACTGGCAATTGTCTGTATGTAGGCAGATGAGAACATCTGCATGTCTTTGTGTAGGGA
>NW_009954216.1:846360-896093 GCF_000747805.2 Chaetura pelagica | reverse complement strand
GTAGGGAACTCTATAAGGAGAAAAAATAACAGCAGTCAGTGTTGTTAAAGCAGGTCAGTCATTTTGCACAGTATTCCATCTCGCTTCTCTTATGTATTATTAATTGTGAAGCTTTTCCTTTCAGTTGATGTGTCCTTTCCCAAATGATCTGTTGTGTGAATGTTTCATGAGGAGGGATCTCATCTCATTTCAACATTTTGCTAGAAACCCCCCCAGCTTCTTTGAAAGCCAGAGAACGTTAAAGACAAGTGAAGAGTTTAGTTGTAAACATATAATTTTATTTACTCCAAGAGTAAAGGTGCTACGACATAGAGCAGGAATCCCCTTTCCCCCACATTCCCACCATGTGTTAATGACTGAACATCCCTGAGAATGTTTCTTTGCATCTTCTGATATTAGAAGTGATGTGCTGGCTTCAGGCAGTCCCAAACCTGCCCTTCTCAACTACCCTTGTGGGGAGATCGTGTATAGACAGGGCTAAACATGTGGATCACAGAGAAGTGGACATGACTCGGGTCTTAAGAGCTGAATTTGCAATTCCTTATGAACAAGAGGTGAGGTGGTTGTTTCTGTCTCTGGGAGAAAGACTGGAACCTCATAGTCTCATCAACTCAAGGACCTGAATAGGTCAATATTTCATTTTGTCTATCTCAAGCATGTTAGAGATGCAGTTCTCCTTTGCTGAGATAATAAAATGATTGCAAAAGGACATACATAGAAAAACCTGTGATGGCACTTGGTAGAAGTACCAAAATGAAGAGCTGCCTCAGGTTTCCTGGGCTGGAGAGGACAGGTGAGGACGAGGAGTGCCCTGATGGCATCTTGTGCACGGCTCTGCTGCCACAGAGCAGGTAACTGTCACTTCCAAAGGGTAAGTGGCAGTGACCAAGCTCAGGAACTGTGGTTGAACCCCAGCCTAATGGCTGAGGCATTAAAGGACTTGTAATACAATCCTGCCGTAGATCCGTGCAGGGTTGATGTTACTCTTTGACTCCAGTTGCTGTCACTGAGTCTGAGTTGTTTCTGGTTTATAAACAGAAGACATACAACCCACATGCTCCTTCCAGCTCCTGTTAGTGCTACAGAGTTTTCCAGGTCTGTCTGCAGCACCACCACAGCAGAAATATCATCTGGGTTGATTTCAGAGCCACTTGCGATATTATCACAATTAAGCATTCCTTCCTACTTAGTTCAGCTGCTGCTGTGGATATGCCCAGCTTAAAATCATCTTCTTCCCCCTTTTTTCTTCCCCTTTCCCTAGTACTCTACAGAATATGTTTTGGCTATGTCAAAGTATATTTGGTTTTAAGTGTGTTTTTTCCTGTGGCTTGTTTGTTGAAAACATTCCTGGTGTGAAATTAACTTTGAAACTCATGGACCTGGTAAGGTATTGAGCTGACATCTGTAGATCTAAAGACCTCCTCTATTACAGAGAAATCCCCCGTGGGATGTTAGTTGGCCAAGACTGAGATCTTTCTTGCACAGCATTTCTGTGTATTAATATTTGAATATAGCATCTCAGTTACTATGGGATATGGGCTTTTTTGTGATTCTGTGTGAAATAAATGAAAATATTGGGCAGTATGTGAACTGTAGGGGAACTCTTTAACTTTCAAGTGGGTAATGATGTAAAATCTTGACTCTATGTTTGTTGTATAGTGGCATATTTTTAAAAAAAATCAAGCCCAAACACTAAACCCATCCTTTATTGCTTTCTATCTAGCTCTGAGACAAATGTTTCTGTTCAGTAAAGGGCAGTTATTTGCGGCTGGTTTCCTGGCAGGGGATTGTGCTGGTGTGCTGGCTGGTGCCCAGGGGATGGAGCTGGGCTAGTGAGGGGTTGTTTTTTTTTTTATGGTAGGGGGAACAGTGAGCCGAGCTCTGCTCTTGCACCCTGCAGGGAGAAGTTGCACGTGTGTGTCTGGCACTTGTGAATAAGCCCCAGTGCTCAGTCTGCTTAGAGAGCGTGAAGGTAAAGCAGGTCACCTCATCCTTCCCACCTGTGGGGGGTGAGCTGAAGCTGCTCTGAACTGCAGGCTGCATTTTACTCAATGAATCGGTGATCCTCAATAAAAATCTGCTGCTCTTGGTCAACTGATACAATGGGAATTTTGGGACCTATCCACTATATTGATGAATTATGCTCTTGTGCTGGGGAGGTGGGCAGCATCCTTTTATAACAGGTACAGTGATATTGTTAATAGAAGTACTCTTTATTTTTATCAAATATGTATATTTGATATATTCTATATATTACTTTATATTATTATCAGATATAACCTGATTTTAATGTTAAAAAACTTGATTAAAACTGTGGTGTAAGATTTTAAGTTCTTTCTCACAAAAGGAGAGCAGAATGGTAGGTAGAAATAAAGACACTGCATTGTCTTGGTTAAGCAACTGTTGACTAAAGTAGATCCTGGAGATCCAGCTTTCCCCAAGCCAGATTGGGATGCTGAAGTGCCTGCAGAGAAGATCCCTTACATTTCAACCTTGCATGTCAGAATGAAAAGCATGCTCCTGAGATGATGCTGGCAAAGGACTGGTGATTGCATCACTACTCTGGGAAAGATGCACAGGAAAGGCATAGGGGTGTGATGTATAAAGCATATTGGGCATAAAAAGTCAGTAACAACATCTCACAGACAGTCAGCTGTCCCTGTGCAGGTAACAGATACCCACTGCCATTCCTGTCCTGCTTTGTCTCCCCTTTGGAGTGTTTCTTCCTGTGGATCTGAGCGGATGGTGGGTGCTGGTGCTGCTGTGGGGCCCTGCGAGGTCACACGGGCTGGGGAAGAGCAAGGCCAGGTCTGGGGCTCCTGTACTTGGCCACTGGGGGACAGGACAGAGGAGTGACTTTGCAGTCTGCCCCATTCAGGAGGTGTTGGTGCAGTTGTTGGGGCTGTTAGAAGCATCAGCCTGTCCTTGGCCAAGCTGCTCAGCTGTTCCTCCTCTGTGAAATGAGGATTTCCAGACTTTCCAACTTCCCTCTCTTGGCTGCTGGGGTTGCAGTCCCTGCAGGATGGGAGGAAGCACAGTACTCTGAGAACTGTGTTTTGCATGGCTTAGCATGAACTATAGCTCTATTAATTCTAAGATAAATATAATTTAAATTCAGTTTGACCTTAAGTGGCAGCTGTGACAAAGCATGGCATGTTTGAGGTCTGGGAACAATTATTTGGAATTGCTAAACACCACACTTCAGTTGTGACCTTTAGATTGCACTGAAGCCAGGGGAGGTCCCTGATTTTAACTTCTGAAGTGCCAATCAGCCCACTGGAAAGAGACTTCAGAAGCTATTATAATCACAGAAAATATTATAAAGTGTGTAGAAGCTATAAGTGAAATATTTATTTTACACACTTGTCTGCATTTAATCAATAAATCTGTCTACTACAGTAGTGTTTTACTAGTGTAGATGAGGCAAGTAAGCTGAGATCATAGCAGACATGTCCTATAAGGCTTTACAGAAAATCATTGCTTTTTAATCCCTTTATCCCTGTTATTTCCTACCACAGTGAAAATCCAGTGGCCGGGAAAGCTGGCACAGTGTAGGACAGATGCATAATATGCAATGCTAAGCAGGCAAAAATCCTTCTGTTTGTGTAATACTCCACACACATTTTAAATGTCAATGTTAGTGCTATGTGTCCCACATAAATAAAAATAACTTATCAATACTCAACCAAGTGTTATACATCTTTGGGCTTACCTTGTTATCTCTGCTGTCTTGATATCAATGACTAATCTCCTAATTAGACTTAGCAGAAAAGTTGAACTGGAGCAGTTTATGAAGTGCAAGTACTACCCAAGAGCCTTCCTGGGTATAACTGTAGTTTGTGTACTGAATAGCACCTGATCTCAAGCTTTTAGTTTTAATTTTTGCAATATGTTTCCCCTCATAAATACTGAAAACATGCTTAGACAGTAGAACGGAGCTCAAATGTCTGGAAGGCATCTAGAAATTTTCAGGTGCATGATTGCTTCCTTGGTCTTCACATTAAAGCATCCTCCTGTTTGTAACACAAGTTTAATCAGCTGAGCTACGTCTTCTTACGCTGGAAGGTCCGGAAGCTGGAACTTTGCTGATCCTGATGCTGCTTGTATTACAAGGGTGAGAAAGGATTTACTTGAAGTGCATGACAAGGGCTTGGGGTAGTGGTAAAGATGTCACAATGTGCCTGGTGTTTGGGGCATTGTGTTTGAGAATTTTTGGTGTCTTACCTGTGCCTTTTGAAAGGGAGCATTTAGAGATGCACGTGGCAGTCGGGCTGTGCTGGCTGGGGAAGGTTTGCTGGGTTGTGGCAGCAACAGTTTTCTCCCAGTAAGTCATTGTGGTGTCAGGTCACCTCTCCTGGCTGATAACAAGCAAGGACAGGACCTTTGCAAAACACCCAACCTTTTATTTTCTTTAGGGTGTAAATAGAGGCACCCCAATCCTTTGAATTACAAAGATAAAAAATTGTGTGTTTCTCTCCTGCTTCTCATAAGGGACTGGTGGGATTTTCTGATGTGTGGAAGGCAATTCAGTTCCTGGTACAAGCCAAAGTTTTATCGTCTACTCAGTACAAGTACCAGTAGCCCTGAGCTTTGCCTGATGCCTGGGGTCCCTTTGCAGTGTGGTGGGACAGCCCTGTCCCTGCACACTGGCCCCAGGCCCTTCCTCTGCTGCAGGAGGTAGCACAGCACAGACCCCAGCCCTCTGCTCCCCACCCTTCCTCTTCCCCAGAACAAGGTTGTTGCTATTTATTTATGCAGTTCAGGGCTGCAAATTGCAGCTAATTAATGCACACACAACACTTTTCCCCTGTTATTCACTGTGGAGGAACAAAGGCTCCTGAACCTCCTCCTATCTTTCTCTCTCTGTTGAACACTGGGTGATTCCATGGCAGGTTTGGCAGTGCAGGTTGCAGGCTGGAGCACTGGTCTTCCAAAATGCTCTCTGGGAAGACGTAACCCCAGATGGCTAAATTAGAATATATATTATCTTTTAATCTAGGGCAAGAGAACATATGGAGCATCAAGGCAGTGTCAATTTAAGATTTTGACAACAAAAATATGGGTTCTTTCAGCCACAATAATTTAAAACAATGGTTCATTTTTCTGCTGTTCCTGACATTCAGTAGAAATTGTGGGAGAGTGACGGGTTCTTAGGCTGTTCTCATCTGACTTTAAAAACACCTGCCTTAGGAAATGACTTTGTACCCAACCCATGAGCAGTTTTCCAATTATTTTACTAAATAAAAGCAAGTATTCTGTAAAAACAGCTGCTACTCTTGAAAGGTATTTTTCCATAAAGTCAATCAAAGAGAATGTGCTGCTTTTAGATAAGTGGTCCAGGAAGAAATGCAGGGAGCAGAGCTGAAGAGCTGCAATGCTGATGCCTGGAGCAGGAGGAGGCTGGTGGCTCTCCCTCTGCCCCCGGCCAGCCACGGCTCCTGCTGCATCCTACAGCCCCTCCAGTTCTCTAAGTTTTGCTTAATTTTTGGTTTATTGTATTTAAATGGATAGAGACAGTTTACACTCCATCAGTGACTTTGTTGCTGGTGTTTCAGCATCCTACCGTGTACCTGAGAGGCAGAGTCTGTGATATTAGCTCTGGTTTGTGTATAGAGAACAAACACCTGCTGAGCAGAGCACGTATTTGGCCAACTTCAGATACAAAGTTTGTGGCAGGGCTGAGAGTTGAGCCTAAAGTTTTTGAGTTCAAATCCAGGACTGGTTAATCACCAAGCTCTGCTAGTCTTAAAAATACATTTAAATATTTTTTAGGTTTCAGGTGGCAGCAGATACAGCTGCTGGCCAAGCCTTTGGCTTCTGGTGAGCACGCTGCTGTGGTGACATGCTGTGCCATGGAGGTGACAGCACCAGGGACCAGCACTTTAGGTCCTTGGGTACTTGTCAGACCTGGCCAAATGCTGCATCACAAACCATACCTTGGCTTTGAAACTCCACACCACGACCTGACAGCTGGAGACCTGCTGGCCCATGAGGAATGCCAGAGCACAGGCCCAGGTGAAACTCAACAGAATAGTGAAATATAAGTGAAAAGGCTGACTTTCCTGACAATTTTTTAAGCATTAAATAGAACTTAATAGAGCATTATCCCTCTCATAAGATGGCTGTAACAGTGGCTTCTACAGACCTACTCCTATAAAATCTAATTGGTTTAATATCTATTTAGTTCTGAAGGTCTTTCTTTAAAGTTGTGGGGTTTTAAAAAAAATCAAATATTAGATTTATTCTTGATGTCTTGGGCACATTATTGGTGTAACCTCATCCTTGGACCACAACTTTGGCATAACATAGAGATCCATAATGAGGAACTATGTGTTCTGTGGAGTTTTTATTACAAAAGAAAATGAACAAGTGTATTAGGAAGAAAGAGGGGAAAATAGAGAAGACTACATTTTTTTGGCAAAGCTTTGTATTACAGATCTCATTTTGCTGGTTGCAGCTGCCTTTAGGCACCCATTTCTGTGAGCTGCTATATTATGCTTAACTGCAGATGATTCCCAAATTTGCACTTTGGTGAAACAGGCATTTGTGCAGGTTCCCCATAAAAATGACTGATTTGGGTTTAGTCAGGAACTCTGGCACTCCTCCAGTATAAGAAAGGATTACATTTTTAGAGAGATTTATCAAGATACGAGTAGTGAAACAAACATTTTAAATGTCCAGTTTAATCCTTCCTCTTCCCCCAAACAAGCCTACATGGGCAGAATTTTTAGCTGTTCTGAAATGAAAGCTTCCTGAAAGAAATGTATTTCCCCGTGGGACTACCCAGCTTTCAGTCCTGCTTGTGTGGAAAGGTAAGAGAGCTCTGTTTTAATTTACTATTTATGAGATGTGCATTCATATTGCCAAGTGACCATAGGAGTCTGTGCTTTTAAGAATCCGCAAATGAGATGAAGCTCATTATTTTTTAATGCAAAAAGGATTATTGCAGTCTTAGTGCAGGGATATCTAACCTCAGCTACGTGTCTTGCTGTGGGATGTATCTTGAGGCTTTTGCTCTAGGTAACCAATAAAGTACATGCAGTATTTTCCAGTCATTCTCTTCAGGAGGTGTGTTAGGAATAACACTAAAGGGGATTTTTTTTAATTGCAGACCATGACTTGTAGGAAATCACCCTCCTCTTTGTGTACATTTTACTTTACAGTGTTGAGATTAATGCAGGGGCACATCTTCAAAATAAAGCTTCTCCTTGAGAAGATTCATTATTTTCCACTCCCATCTCCATGCGTAAGAGATGGTCTCATGGTCCTAAGGGAAAGCAAAGTCCAAGCATCAAGTAATCCCTTGTTAATTTTTCCCTCAGTAAATTAGGATTTACTTTACAGGATGGTGTTGGTGGGTGTCCTGCTGCAACAGGGATGGGCATTTGGGTGTTTCTGCAGATGAAAACGGTTGTGTGTGTGTCTGAGAGCAGGAGTCTCTGATCTGGGAGATGGGTACAACATCTTAGGAGAAAAACCAAGCAGTGAGAGAGCTGCAAAAAAGACATTAAACTGGTTTATTGCTCCCCCAGCTGCAATAGGCAGGTCTAAGAGGAGCCCTGTTGGCTGGGCCTTTGGTGTTTGCCCAGCCCTGATGCCGCCAGTCATGGTGCCCTTGTTGCTCCCGATGCTGGTGGTGGGTCTGGTGTCCATCCCATGCCAGCCAGCTGCTGGGCATGGCCACTGTGCTACCAGTGCCCTTGTCCTTATGTCCTGCAGGTGGATGACTCTAATTCTTGTGATCTCTGCGTTACTTTGAAGCAGGTTCATCCCATGGAGTTGTACAATGTTGGGGGAGGGCAGCGTGAATACGCCCTAGATGCCTGCACCCTTCTGTGACCCCCATGTGTGTTTCCCTGCAGTAGTTCTATTGATTTCCTTAAAACAGTGCTGAAATGGGCAGGAGTGTGGAGATTCAAGGGGAAGAACAGTTTGGTCATGTTTATCAACCGGTAAATCTGGATTTTCCCTGCAGCCTGTTACTACACAGAAACTACACCTTGGTTTTGCACACTCATGTGGCCCCTATGTAAAATACCTCTTTATATTTCATGTCTTCTCACAGCAGTTCACAGAATACCTGGAGAAAGGACACATGAGCTCTCTGGGTCTTTTTGCTGTCTCTTAGCCCCACAGTTCACTCTGGTTCTGGGCCAGGTGGGGAGCTGGGATGTGCTCCGGGATGACATGTTCCCCACCTCCCCCTGGAAGGGTGACCCTCACAAATCCCATTTTTCTCCACTCATCACTAACGCCCCATCCTTCCAGCCCAGTTCAACTGCTGCTGGGCTGTGCTTCAGGCACAAACTCCCTCCTGGGCTTGCAGGTGCTTGGCTGCTGACAGTGGTGCTTCCAGCCCAGCCTCTGCCCACGGCCCTGCCAGTCCCATCCGTGGTCATGCACCACTGGGATGTGCAATAGGAAATTAAAAGGAAAATATCAGAACTTTGCTGAAGGGGGGAAGCATCAAAGGGCATGTTAAGCAAGTAGACTGGGGCCTGGCATCCCTGTCCCCAGAGCAGCCTGGGATCTGCAGGGATGAGGCAGAGGCCAGTGGAGATGATACCCCTGTGCATGGCAGCCCCTGCTTCCTCTGCCAGACAGGTAAAGGAAGGCAGCCTTTATCAGAATGTCCTTAGGGAATTAGGTGTCCAGCACCGAGGGAATATGGGCAATTCTAGCCCTTAGGTACCTTTTAAAACCCCAGACTAATTTCCTTCCCTGTGTTCTTGCTCTCTTGAGCTTATGCTCCATAAATGCTGTAATTGCAAGCATTTGTTTTGAACTATACAAGCCTGAGCTCCAGAGCAAGTTTTATTTAATGCAATTATATCTGGCAGGTAATTTCTAATAAATTCAGGAAAATGATAAACCTCTCACTAAATTCAAGAAGAGGAAAATAGGGCAAATTGATCAAATAAGCTGTTTTCTACATAATAAAAAAATTATGTGCATAACATCATGGAACAGAAATAGCTCTGGTGAAACCATAAAGACAGGCAGGAACTTGCTAGAGGCATCTGTGCAGAGTTTTAAAATTTGGGTTCACTCCTAGCAGAGAGGCTAAGAATCTGCCTGAATTCCAAAAATATAAATTAGCCATTGCTGGTGGTGGAGCTGCTTGTGCACACACCTGTGCCTTCTGCCTGCCCTGCCAGAGAGTAGCAAAGAGCTGGCTGTTCTGAGATGCAGCCCTGGAGAGCTGGAGCCACGTTCCTGCCCTTCTCCTTGTTAACTGAAAAGCCTTCTCCTGGTGGGAGCAGAGTGGGCCTGGCTTTCCCTAGTTATTGAGAATGAAGCCAGGCAAAGTGCTCAAAATATAGTATGTGGGATTTGTTCCACATCTCATTAACCAAATGTATGATGCCACTGAATCTAAATTTCAAATAGTTGAATTCAGGTATTGGGTTTTTCTTAAAATGAGCTTTTAATAATTATTGAGCTTTTTTGTCTCTGCTATGTAGCTTAATTTACATTACAAATTTGAATTTCTTCTTAAATTCTCAATCTAGCAGTGTTAACAGCTCTCTGAGATAACTGAACGATTGCTACAAACTAGGTCTGGGCTTAGATGCAGTAGCTGATTAATATCACATAAGGACAATTTTTAGGATTGGGATTTTTAGGAGTGGATAGGAAGAAATTGTCATATACAGTTGAAACTATAAAGAGAATTTTAGGGAGGTATGTAATTAGGTAAATTAGGGTAGTGGCTTTAGCATACCTACACCGATGGAAGTATTTCTGGGTTCCTTAAGGACCACATGTGTTCTTTAAGGACCACAGCCCTATATCTCTTCTAAAATACACATTTACAAAACAATTTAAATGTCACATTCATCCTGTATTAACATTGTACCAGTTCTGAACAGTCTGGCATCAGCGAGAAAAGCTAATGAGAGCTTCCCTGCCTGAACTCTGAATTCCTTTCTCATTTGAGTTTGAATGAGGGGAAAAGATAGCTTAGGAAATGAGGGCATAGACTGAGACAGGTCAAAGAAAGCTTAGAGCAAAACTTGATCTTTTCGATCCCTTCTGATGCCATTTTTAAAACCATTCACAGGGCAGTGGTTGAAGTAGCTGCCATAGGGCTAGGGAAGGCCTGTGAAATAATCCAAACAGAGCTTTCCCATTTTCCAACTTAAAGCATCATTATATATGACCTCGTGTCACTTTCTGCTTCATTATCAATCACCATCTGAGGGCTGGGGAAAGCTTTATCTGCAGCATGGGTTGTGAGGGATGGCAGCAGATGGAAAATGAGAAGGCTTTGCGTGTATTGGTGGTGAGAAATGTGCTCCTCTGAAACCTCTGCTGTGCTCCACATGGAAGCCTAGATGGAGTTACTCAGAGGCTCTTATTTTCCTCATCATTTGGAATCATGGTAACCAGGAGTGACAAGCTGGGAGCTGGAAATTATCCACCATGTGGCACTGCCTTCCTCCTCCCCACACCCCGCTGGGCAGGGTGTTCTTCCAGCTGTGGTGCTGGTTTCTGTCCCCACAGGAGCAGGGAGAATCAGGAGGTGTGTGGTTTCAGAAAGGCTCACCCATGCTTCAGGACTGCTGGGTTTCTGTGCCCTCTTGGCGTTGGGCTGGCCATGGGGCAGCTCTCCATGCCCACATGTGTTGTGGTGCATGGTGGGGACGTGGCAGCACAGGCTGCTTTGCCAGGCTGGTAGTGTTCAGGTCTGGGGGTTTCTTTCTTCTTTTTGTCATCTCCCTGACATAGTTTCCTCCCTGAGCTTGACTGATACCTGATACCTGCCAGTTTCCTAAACAAAGAACAACTACTGTTTCTGATTCTGGGCAGCACAGTGTGTGCAAATCAAGTGACCATTTCTCTGTAACCCTGCAGGCTGAGGGCAGCCTATGGGCTAGACTGCCTGTCCCATCCCACAGGACACCTGCCACTGCTCTTGATAGCACTGGGAAGATAAAACAGCTGCAAGTGTGTGTTTTTTGTCTCAAAGGGAGCACTCAACACAATACTCAATGTTGCTATCTGAAGTTGAAGTACTCCTTCCTTGGGTACTACAATAAATTAGCAAGTACACTTGGCTAGAAGGAAAATACCCTTGGTTTCACCTCTAAGAAATGCTGCTCTGCTCTGGCCCTGCAAGGAGGTTTGGAAGGTGGTGTGTAGTTGTGTAGACCGAGCTCTGGGAGGTGAACAGGGGAAGCCCAGCAGTGAGTGTGCCTGCAGTGCCTTCCATGGCAGAGGGCACTTCTGCCCCTGCTGCTGCCATCTCCCTCGTGCCTGGAGAAGCAATGCTGCTGCTGGGCCTCTGGGGAGGGCACAATCAATGTCTGACAAACTCCTCCACTTCTTCATACCTTCTGGGTTCTTGTAGAGGACTGTGCTGTGTTGTCTTAGAATGCCACAGGGTTTTCCAGGTCCCTGCTGGTTGCACAGAGCCCAGTTAGCACCAGTTAACTGCCTTCATGGTTTGATTCAGCACTCTGAGATGTCGGGGTTGGTTGTCAGTTTGAGCTCAGGGCAGTTGTGGCTCTTCTGGCACTCAAATCAAAGCAGCTGCCTCCCACCAAAGCAGTAATTCTTTGGGTTCTAACCCACCTTGGCAAAAAGTTGTGGCCTTGGGCGATAAATACGATACTGGAGGAAGCTTCCAGGAGACAACCCCTTAAAACTTTTATGACTTTAAGGTACATTACATATATTGCAGTATTTCTGCATCACACTGAATAGTGTTATGCAGCACTGAATGCATCTCTTACCGGGTTACCACAAGCTCTGTCCTTTTCCTTGACCAAAGTAATTGTGAAATAAATTCCATGAGTATTACTGAAGTTTATTTGGCTGTTGAAACATTGTACAGAAATTCTTTATCTGTCCCGAAGCTTTGTGTAAATCTTCCCTTCTTTTAAAATAACCTTTAAAATGTTTTTCATCAAAATGAGTGAAACAGCAAGAATAATAGATGTTGTAGGATTTGTATCCAGTATAGTTTCCTGCTCCTCCAAATGCTTTTGGAAATGCTGATTGATTTGCAGCAAAGCTTGAAATGTCACCAGGAGGAATGAATGAAAAATACACTACTCTAATGTATGTTGAAGTTGAAATTGGCTCAAAGTTTTAACCTTTAGAGGTGCTTTTTTATTATTTTTTTTCCTTCTTTAGGTTTTCACAGCAGTCAGATAGATAGAAAGATAACTGGGAACAACATGCACGTAGAGGAGATTAATAAATTATGTTCTTATTTGGGGCACATTTACAAGAGACATGTTAAAACTCCAGTGACAATAAAAAAGAATTAAAAAAAAAAGAAAAAAAAGAAAAAGGAATGCTCTACTTAGACACATGGCCTGGCTCCTTTTTGCATGTTGTTTTTTAGAGAGGAGGAACAGTCCCTGCAAGCTGGCTGCCCTGCATCCCTGGAGCATACAGAAAACCCTCTGCTTCTCATTGGAGTGGTACATGGGGTTTTAGCAGGATGGGGATCATTCGTGTCTTGGTCAGAGGCTGAAGCCTGGTTGGGAGAGCAAGAGCAGTGTCCTGGCAGTGTTTCCCACCCCGCTGGGTCTGTTGGTTCAACTGTAAGTGTGGTACATGAGAGCTGGAGATGTGTTTGTGGGTGAAAAATAACAAGGGCTTTGGCTGCTCTTGGATTTGCAGTAATTGAAACTGCAAAATTAGATAAACATTGTTTGAAATTGGGACAATTTCTGATACAGCAAGAAGACTCTGGGGTGACATTCGGGCTGGTCCCAGCCTGGCTGCATCCTGTCCTCTCACCCACAGCACTCAGCATTTTTCACCCAGATTAGAGAAGTGTGGTACCTTCTAGGGTTCACTTCTTTTAGTTGTTTTTTTTTTCTTGATGAATTTATTCACTGGAGTATAAAAAATAATAAAAAAAGCCTGGGGACCTATCTCACTGAGATTAGTCTGTGATTGCTTCTGGCTGGTGGAAGATTTACAGCACCTGGAGCTGCAGGGTCGGGGAGAATCTTTGGCCCTCACTCTCTGCTTCCTCCAGTAACTGCTGATATTTGGGAAGACCAAAAGCAGAATAGGACTGAGCAGGGAGCTGGATCTGAGGGTGTTTTATATTCTCTGAGAACTACCTGTGCACAAGTGCCTGTAGGTGAATTGTCCTCCCTGCACTGACAGGAGCCACAAGCTTACAGCACTTGGCACCTCTTCAGCGCTGCCACCAGAACAGTGTAAAAATGATGTCAAATGTGCTGTTACATCCCCTGCCCAGGATTTTGTGGGAGAAAACCAGAGTCCTTTTCTTCAACCAGCTCCCTTTCCTGTAGCACCAAGGGCTGTTCCCTCTGCCGTGACAGTGGCCTGATGGTGAGGAGAGGAGGTGAGGCAGGAGGTGCTGAGCAAAGCCACATCCTCACATTGGTGTGATGGCTTGCAGGTGGCACCAGAAAAAAAGAAGAAGAAAAGCCAGTTCTCAAGTTCCTGTTCATTTCTATGTTGAAACTTGTTGTCCATCAGAGCTGGAGCAGCCAAGCAGTGAATGCTGAGCTCAGGAGGGAGCTGCAGTGCAAAGGAGTGGAACTCTTGCACATGGTCTGGCTTAATCCTGGGTCTGTCATTATCAGGCTCTCTCACCTTGTTTGTAGAATATTTTTTTTAGCAGAAGATGACTCAAGATGAATCCATCTATCTAATTTCAAACTTAATATATTGTTTGTTCAACATGAAAAAATCAATGTTGAACTAGAATTGTGTGGAAGGAGAAGATCTGTGGAGATTACATATTTCTTTCTGTGCAATTTCATGTTTTACTGCTGCATAGACTAGCTAGTTAATTAAGGTATCCTTGAGTACAAGGTCCATATTTTATTTATTGCTGTGCTGGTATGTGAAAATCAATCCTTGTAATTTTTATTGGTGACCACATCCTATCTTTGGTATCATTATAATTGTGCCTGTTTTTGATTGACAGCAGCCAATAGTCAAAAGCAGTTCTGTAACTTGATTCCTTTCCAAAATATAGCAGGCAGAAGGGTTCTTGTGCCTGAAGCTCTTCCCTGGTACTCGGGTGATTCCTCAGAGCCCTTGTCTGCTGGTTTACTTTGATGAGGAAACTTGCTGGGCACTGGGCAGGATGCAACAGGATGGGTGTGGAAGGGCCGTGTGTGGCAGAACATCACCTCTGCCCGAGACTCCTTCTCCACTGTAACCATCCCTTGGGCCTTAATGAAATTATTTCTCCCTGGGACAATGGGCAGTCATTGATAGTTTTGTGCTTGGCTGGGTAAGGGTGATAAGGAGAGGAGAAGCAGCACAAATGTATCCTGAATCTGTCTATGCTTGTTTTCTGATCTGGAGAAGGAAAAGGAGATGATTTACATGAAATATGAGTGTGATAATCTTGAAAAGCTGAGTGAGGTGGAAGCAGACTGCTGGAAGGAGATCAGTCCTGGGATTCCCAGATGAGATGGCTGAGAGATTTTGGGAAAAGCCAAGGGAGCTCCTCTGTAAGCCACTGGACTGTCTGAAAGGGCTCGAGCCTTCATGTTTTGATGTCTCTATGAGTTAAGTTAGTTCTAACACTTGATTACCTATTTAGCTTTCAACATCTGATTAAAAAAGGTTTGATAATTCAATTTGAACTCAGTTTAATTTAGTCATGGCACCAAAACTAATGACATTTACATGAATTAGCTTTAGATATCAAAATCTAAGTATGACATATAGCCTCATCAAGCCTGTAATAAAAAAACCCCTACTCTATCTTAGTCCTATAGAAACTCACTTTAGTGTGTAATGTTCATGAAAATAAATTGGTTTTACTTGCATACATTACATTTTTCTTCCCTTGGCTGATAATCCTCTGCATGTTAGTCTCATGACTGCTTTAAAGACTTTTGAATTAATGTTGAAATTATTCATTTGGGTAGTAGAAGCATCTGTTCCAGAGTTCTATCCTGGTCTGCTCTTCCTTCATTACATACAGGATGATGCGCTAGAAAAGGCGCTTGAGATGCAGGTTACAAAATTACCACAAAGGCATAGAAAACATTTGTTGGAGGAGTGCTCTGTGAATTCCAATGCATTTCTTTTAGAAAAGATCACATCTACAGGGGTGATGTTTATTACTGCTTCTTTCCAGGGCCAGGGGGATTATTAGGCAATGGCTGCACAGAGCACGGGTGCCGGTAGCTGGTGCTGCCACTTTGCTGGCTGAGCATGGAAAGCCTTCAGTTTAGATGAAATCTCATGTCCCTAAAGGCAAAAGGCTTATACTGAATTTTATGTGAGCTGTAAATCACCAGGCTATCGTTAGGGCTAAGGTTAGGTTTCAGGTTAGGGTTCAGTCTAGCATCCTCAGGAACCCATTTTATTTCTGATCCTCTAAATCCCTGCCAGGGATAAAAGGCTTAGAGTTAGTTATCAGATGGTAGCAATGGCTCCCTTGGCTGTTTTTAAGCCCAGGTTTGGTACAGATGTTGGATGAATTTGCAGAGGAAGATAGTGCTCAAGACTTGATTCATGGGTGGATCTTGGCCCACATTTTATAGGTCTTGAAGGAGCCACCAGGAAACCATTTTTTCCTGCTCTTTGTTTTGAAGCCTAACCCTATGGTACATGAACTGTTGGCATAAACTCAACTCAGAAGAAAATATGAACCATTTGTCAAGGAAAGTAGCAGCACATATTTTAGCCCTACAGCCCTGCAGGCTTTCAGCTATTACCCAATAAAACAAGCTAGTCCACTCTTGCCTTTTGAAACCCCAAACCCAATTTTAAGTCTGTTTTCTCCTTAGAATTCACCCTAAAGCTCTTCTCCTTCTGGAAGACATCCCAGCCCAGGAGTCTTGTCTGGCTGGGCAGTAATCCTGCCCATATTGCCCCTTTCTGAGGTGCAGCCCTAAGTCAAGGCCAGGGTCCCCATGGTTCAAGCCTGCCAGGCTCTCCATCGAGAATATCCTGTGGCTTCACTTCTGCTCATCCTCTGTGCCTCAGAGTAATTACAGCAATTGCATTTGTTTGAGGAGAGGCAGCTGGGTGCAGGAAGTGGGGAAGAGAAAAAGAAAGAGGGAGGAAACAGGAGAGCTGTGAGCAAGAAGGCTGGCAGGAATTTCCAGGGGGTTTCTTATATGCCCCGACCTCCTGTGGCTGCTCTGTGTCTCCTCGAGGATTCACACTTCACAGCCGAGAGCCACTGGTCTCCACAGCCAGAGGTTTTCTTGGCTTGCAATTCTGATCTGGGCCAAATTCCAAGCATTTACTCATTTAGATTAGTAAATCTAAGAGAAATTAAAGATGAAGATGTATTATCAGAGTCTTTAGCTTCTGTGTAATATTGGTGCATGCCTATGATTTTGTCATTACATCAGCTCTTGAGATGTAGAAATTGCTTTCAGTAATTTAATTCTTAGTCTATTTTATTGCATTCTTGTGTTGCTTCCTTGACCCCATCTCTTCACTGAGTTACAACAGGTTTGTACAGATTTTCCTTGAATATTTGTGTCTTCAGGAATATCAAATAGCTGAATGACATATCCATTCTCTTTCACTTGTAACCAAACATGAAAACTGGGTTGACACATGCAGTTCATAGAGGTGAAGGCTCCTCAGGACCATCTGATCATCTGTTCTGACCTCTCCTATGTCACATTTCTGCCTCCTGCTCCATATTGACTGCAGGAGCTTCTGTTTCACTAAAACCTTAAAGGCACCCAGCTTTCATTTTGAGCCTGCAGAAGATGGACAACACATTGCTCTAGGAAGTGATCTGTGCATTCCTAGCATTGACAAGTACTTATGCTTTATTTTGGGGTTGAGCTCATCCATCTTTTAATATCTTCATATATTGTTTCCTGTTACTCCTTCATTCAACGTTTTTTTTGCAGGAAAATACAACCTCCAGTCATGGAGACCTCTCCTTCTCTTCACGCAGAGCCAGGCTGGGCTTTTCTGTCCTCACCTGGAAGATGCTCTCTCCAGCCACAGCGAAAAACCTGGGCCAGATTTCCACACTTTCTCCAGTTTTCTTGTCCATTTTAAAACACGTGCATAGGAGAACCATGGAGAGAGGTGACCCCTCACTATGGGTCAGGGCTTCAGGGGACATGCTGGGATGGCACCTGGGGTGAAGCACAGGCAGGGTGGCTGAGGGGACAGTCACTATTTTGAAGATTCTTTTAAGGAAAATGGGATGTTTTACCCAGCAAGCATAACCTTTCATTCATTTGGTTTCTCCAAAGCAGATTAGTTTGGTTCAAAGCAAAATACTCTCACCAAATATATATATTTTTTTTTTCCTGGGAGATCTTTTAATGATCTTTCAAATTGGTTTCTGTGTCAGGTATGGGTGACAAAAAAGGGCCTGGCTCACATGCTGCCTTAAATAGCCTCTTTTGTTAAAACCGTCAAAAGCAGAATAGTGTCCTGGATGGGCCACTGGTCTGATCCAGAAAAGCTTTTCTTGTATTCTTATTTTAGCATCTAAAACTTGCATTCTAATAACTTTCTGGTGATTCTCCACAAAATACTGTGACTTTCTCCACAGCGGCTTGTTCCAGTTTGCCCAAGGTCTATAGCCATAATTTTAGCTGGGCCTGCTTTGCATACTGCCTTTCATCAAGTGTAATGTAGCACTGCACTTAATTAAAAGTATAGACTTCACTGCCAATGTTTGAGGGGAGCCGAGTTCATATCCTGAGCTCCACTTCAAAGGAAATCGTAGTGGGAAATCATGTATTTTCTACCACTGTCCTTCATGTAATGGTTACTGCCAGTGATTATTACAGAGCAGCAAAACATCTCCTATAGTCTGTCCTTTCAACAAAAGGTTTTAAAGATTAGCAGCCCATTAAAAATCATCCTCCCTTTTAGAAAATAAATGATGGCTCATACCTCTTGCTGTGCAATTCACAAAGGGATATTTGATGCTTTGAAGTTACTGTAACGTGTCATTAAGCACTTCTGCATCATGAATAAGAGTATCATCAATGTTCCCATTGCCCAGGATTGCCCTGTAATCCCCATGGACAGGTTGCCTTACCTGCAGAGATCCTGATGCAGCAGTGAGTCTTAGAGGTATTGATTCAGTGAGGTCAATTGCTGTGATGGTTAGTGGGATGTCCATGTGTGTGTGGGGCTGTTTACACGTGAAACTGAATCTCAGCTGTTTTTTGGAAGCCTGGCCTGCCTCATGCTCTTCTCCAACCCAGGCACTGTCCGTGTTCCTGCACAACCAGACCTGGCTCCTGCCCTCAAAGTCTCCATCATTCCCAGGGTTCCCTCTGTGCTGGGTAGGTGAGGTGCCCGTGCCCAGCAAGGAGCCTGGTGCTTGGTGGCACTTGCATGTTGTTCATGTTTGTTCCTGAAGACTATGTGGACAACGTCCTGTCTGGCAGCTGCAGCTGTGCAGTGTAAAGGATTAGGAATTTGTATTTGTTTCTGAAACGTGTCTGGTTCTCTGTGACACAGCAGTGCAGGGTCCATCAGCCCTGGACAGCCAGTGTCCTCTGCTGTCCCTGCCTCTGCTTTGGCTGCACGTGGAAACAGCTCCCGTGTGGTAAGGACATGGGAGTGACTTTTCCTGGGAATGTAATGGCATCCCTGAGCAAGGACACCCAGGAGTTTTGGAAGAGCATGTTTCTTGTGAAAAGTAACTTTTCTCTGACTATTCCCAAATTATTTTTAGATGATAGGAATCCTAGGAGTGTTTAAGTGCAGTTGGTAAAAATGATCCTGCTGGCATCTACATTTATGATGTTTATGAGTTTTCCTTCCAGTGCTCAGCTGCCATCCTGGTCCTGTGTTTTGCAGCCTGAAAGGCCAGGTGATCTGAGGGCCAGCCTGGATCCTAGATTTGTGGCAGCTGTTCCACATTAAGCGAATCTTTAGTGCTGCCCAGGGGAGTGGGGGCAGCCCTGCCTGCCCCACTGCAGCCCCAGGACAGCTTGATGACCCACCAGAGCAGACCCACAGCTGGGGTGAATTAGAAATCCGGCAGCTTTTTCTTCATCCTCAGCTGGGTGTGGGAGGGTGCTTGGCCCTCATATCTGCTTGTGTCTGGGCAGGTGAAAACACAGTTGAGAGATATGGTGGGGTCCCTTTGTCCTTCCTCTTGTGTGCTGAGGTGCTGGCTCTTCAAAAGCAGTGGTCTGATAGTGCAATTTAGGTAAGACTTAAAGTTTATTGTGATTTCAGTGTTTGATATTTCTGATAATAGGCAAAACAAAGGTGGGTTGTGTTTTTTTCTGACAGCAAAAGAGATGCCTAGAAAAGTAAGAGTATGGCATTAAAAATAGCTCCAGGGATTCTGTGGTGCTCCTGGCAGCCTCTGTATCGTTGTTCTATTAATAATGTGCTGCAGGCATCCATAGAGCTTCTGCTCCTTTCTGCATCAGGTGCTCAGGAGCAATAGATAACCCAGCATCACCGGACTTGTGCTGCTCTGCAAAACTTTTTTAGGGATCTGTGCAGTTATATGGCAACAAGTTAGGACATTCCTAACAAGCATTTAACGTATGTGAGGGTTTATTCTGCTGCAATGTTGGTAGATCATAAGCATTTTCTGTTTTAATAACTCCTTAAAGGGGCTTTAAAACCTCAAGTTGAATTTCAGGTGAAAGCCCTGCCTTGTAGGTGCCTTTTCTTCACTCTGTGTTTGCACCCCCAGTCAACACAGTGTCCTTGGGAAAGGTGGGGCTGTGTCCTGCCTGGCTGCACCCTCCCCCTCTGCAGCAATCCTTCTGGAGCTGCCTCTGAGAGAGTGTAAAGCCCCAGTGCAGTCTGTGCAGCCCTGCTCTTGGTCTGTGTGTGTGTAATCATTTTATCTGAGTAGAAAAAGTAATATTCTGTTCATTTAAATATTGTAACATCTGACATAGCTGCAACAGGCTGATATTAATGGCTCACTTGAGGCCAATTCTTCTTGGGTTTTTCCATCACAAATTCATCACACAGGCATCAGGCAGAGAGTTATAGTTTTAGTATTTTTTTTGCTGAAGAACAGATATTGACGTTCTCCCAAGATATAGAAGTAGATCCCCTTATCAGCAGTGCTTAGCATCCAGGCTGTGAGCAGGGACATTGCCAGGCGACTGAGAGGCCCTCTGTATTGTCAGAGGGCTCTGCTTTCCTGTAGAACAGTCATGGCAATGCTTGGATGCCTAAAAAGCTGATTTTCTTGTTGAGTTTTGTGGTTTTATTCCCCCTGTCTAGCAGGATATATATATTTTGGTCTGGGTAATGTGAGCTTCTGTGCTTTGAAATAATTTAATTGGACACAAGGGCAGATGTCTTTGCTGGTCCATGGCATTTTTCATGGAACCAGAAGGACCAGGACATGGGCTGCTCATGGGCTATGGAGCTGGCTTTAGTTTGCAGCTCTTCCCCAGTCTCCCAGTGAGATCTTGAGCAAGTTGCTGAGGCTCGTTGTGCTTCCATTTCTTGTTGCTGAAGTCCACAAAATAGTGTCTTTCTTCTGTGCACTTCTCTCATGTGGGACAGAAATCCTTTCTAGCCAGTATTGACACATGTAGCACAACAGATGCCTCCTGTAGCTGAGGTCCCACAGCAGTGATGTCCTGCTGCCTCCCTCCCAGGACTTGCAAACAGCACAGATGCTGCTGCAAAGGCAGACTGAGGTGCTGCTGTTCCTGCTCAGCTGTGTGCTGAAATTATGCATGGAAACTTCTCTCAGCTGAGAGCTGCTCGCAGACTGTGAGCAGGATTTCCAGCTTCCCTGCTTTGGGAGCAGGACATGCCAGAGGCAACAGTGCCCTGAAGCCTCCTTCCTAGGCTTAAATAAGATGCAAGGTGAGGTTTCTGAAAAGCCCAAGAATGTTCTCCTGCAGTACTGTCCCAGATTTGCTTAAGGAAGTATCTAGTAAGTGCCAGTAAAATTAATGAACTGCTTTTGGCTTCGTGGGTCTCCAGTGATGGGTGATTTGGAGTAACAATGAACACACGGTCTTGGTGCTGCCAGCTGAGGTCTGAGTGTTATTACAAAGGGTCAAATTGATTGATTTCCTTGTCTAAATTATTTGCAAGCTTAGTCATTACTTTTGTAGCTGATAATTTTGGTGGAGCTTGGGACTTGCCCCATCGTGGCTTATAAAAGTTTAACCATCAGTGAACCTTGAGGCAATAAATCACTGCAGTGCTGTGTTGCTCTTAAAGCTTCACTGGAACACATGGTGGAAACACCAGGAGAAGCACAGAGGGCTGCAGAGAGAACCACTGAATGCTAAGATGTTGCAGCAAGTCTCAGGACTCATGTCCTGACCCAGAACCACCTTTAGGAATGGGGCTCATTCTAAACTTGCCCTCTTAAAGACATATCCTGCAGCACTTGGTGAAGTTCAAATCCACCTCTGCAGGTGATCTGATGGTTACTCCTCTGTGGGCATTTTGCTGTGGGTCCCAAGCATTTATGGCACATTATGGTCTCATCTTAACTTCTATGGATGAGAGCATTTAACTCCCTGGTGCTTGTCCAAGGGTCATGGGGATGCCCTCAACAAGCACGAGAAACGTTAGGGGCACAGGTGGTTTTTGGGTTGGGTTTCAACAGAGCTCTACCAAGGCATGCTTCCAGTGTTGGTTTGATCAGTTTATTTATTTATACTTGACTAGTTTTCTGTTTTTCACGTTCAAAAGCCATGTAGCTGTCTGCAGAGTGCTCTATGAAGTTATTTGAAATGTCTAAGGCTGCTCTGCCCCGTGGGTGTTGCAGTTTGGTAATACCCAGAGATTTGTAACTCCAGCAACTGCAGGTTGCTACTGAGCTCTGAACTGCCAAGCATGTGCCTGCTGTGCTGAGGTTTGGAGTGGTTTTGAGGGGCTTTAGTTTAGTTTTGATTTTTGCTTTTAGTATCTTAACCATTGCTAGTTAAAGCTTAGCTAACATTACTCGTTCATTTAAACCCAAGGGGTTCTTCAGTCTAGAATTACCTGGAATAGCTTTCCTCTGGTGTGACTGGAAGCTGATTAGATCACACTTGATTTCTGCAGGTTAAAGAAGCTCCCTGTAAATGTAATTTAAACACTTGGCATAAAAATGGAAGTTGTAAAATTCAGTGAACAATATCACTGGGTTCCCTAATTTAGTAGGACACAGGCGATGTGTTAATGTCTGCAGCCCCTTGTGGTGACCTCCCTCCTGGTTAATGGAAGCTCTCATGCTGCTGCTCATTTCATCTTGGAGAAAATGCAGGTTTTTCACTCAGAGAGACCCTGAAAAACTCTCCTGAGCCTCCTACCATGGGCAACAGATACTTTTTATTATGTTTAGTTGCTGAGAGGAAGGAATAGACTATAGCATATGGTTTAGCTGCATTTTGTGTTTTGTTTTCTTGTCTGCCAGCTGCTCTGGGGTCAGTGCCTCCCAGACAGGTGAGGGACCACCTCATCATGGGGATGCCATTCAATTCTTCAGAAGTTATTGCAGTGTGTTAAAAAAAACCCAAAACAAAACATAAAAAACAAACCTATTTTTTTCTTAATCTCTTAGGAAGTGGTACATGCCTTCCTTTATAATGTGACCTGTATAAAGATGCTGTCAAAGGTGTCATTGTCCTGTGCTGGAGGTTCTATGTTTCTGGGTTTATCAGCAGATAAATTGTTCCTGACAATATAATACTCCTGATTCAGCTCTCTAGTCTGGAGGAAGTCTATTCTTTGTCCAGAGCATATGTGCTCATTGGGATGTAGGGAAGAGTTTCAATGGACAAAGACCATTACTGGTCAGGAACCAATCTCCAGGGAGCTTTGCCAGGCCTGCTAAGGCACTGGGAAATGCACTGCAACTGTAAAGGGTATTTTCTTGCATTTATTTCTGGGTGTTCAAAGGAAGGGCATAATCATTAGAAAATGAAAGTTAGCATGTTTGCTTACCACCCATGAAATTACTCTTTTAATATTAGTTTATTGTGTAAATTACCAGCACAAGAGATGACTGGGGAACCTGCAGTTAAACTCCCGCACGAGGCTTTGCAGCCGCCCATGAATCCTTTGAATTGTACTCTCCAAGCTTATGATGTATTTAGGGCCCCTTGAGCAAATTACAGAGTTGCATTAATTCCCTATAATTTCCTATAAAAGCACACACTTGTTATTAGTTCTGGTTTATTCTAAAAACTCTTCAATGTATGTGGAATTAAACGGTGCTAATTAACCTCAATTCCGGTAGCAGTTCTGGGAGGGTCTAGTTTCACTTACATTGAGAAATCCTACCCTTCCACTCCTAATTCCCATTTAATGTTACCATTTAACCACATGCATAGGGGTTGCAACAAATTCCTCACCATTTATCTGCCTTAACTCCTTCTGTCCTGATCCCTGTGACCTTGATGCATCTTTGTGTTAGTTGGAGTCTTGACCATCTGTCCTGGCAGGAGATGCTGGTACAGAGCCTTGAAGTACTGCTAGCTCTTTCTCTGCTCCTTCTGCTCTATCTACATAATTAAAGGAGTTGAAATCTGCAAAGATGGACTTTGAATCAAGCCAGTGACATAAAGATGTCTACTCCTATTTATTTCTCCTGCAAGATACATTCTTTATAAATCCTTCATGGCACATTAAAAATTGACTCTTTCTTGTCTCACTGAACAAAATAATTGTGCATCACTGAATTTCTCCTTCGAAAGCACAGAATGGATTGCTGTGGCACTTTACTCAATATTTAATCAAATTCAGTTTTTACCAAAAAAAACTGAGGAAAAACTCATTCTGATATATGAGGAACCTGGAAACCTCAAACCTGCCTTTCGTTTATCAGCAGCTCCTACAAAGATGCTCTACAAGGTGTGGCTATTAGAGGAAATGGGAAATACATCAATAGTGTGCAATGTTGAATGAAAATGGGGATTTTCTTAATCTTTTTTTCAAGTAGAAGTCTACAATTAAAATAAAATTAATTTAAAAAGGAAGAAATATTACCAGTGTTGAGTCTTCTGAAAATCATGTCTTGGGACCTAACAAAGCACAGGATTAACTTAAGTCTCAAGATTTTAGGATTTAATTAAATTTAGTCTCAGGAAAAAGTGGGGGTGAGCCCCTGGGGTATGCTCAGGTAGTGCTTTGAGACTTTTCTTCCTCTACACAAGCTTTAAATATGTGTATTTATGTGAAGAGAGAGCTCAGATTGTGCAGAAATAAAGTCACTTTGCTGCCATCCACTTTGCTGCTGGGAGGTGACAGCATTGGGAATGTGTTGGGTCCTCTTAAAACTGTTATCTCTGATGTGGCTAAATATGATCAATCACTCAGAATTGTTATTCATTTTTGTTGCCTCCTTTGGACCTAGTCCAGCAGGTCCATGTCTTTCCTAGGATCTGTGGTACCTTTTTGACAGTGGAGTCTGTAGGGTCTCTATATATAGTGTTGGGGTGATGTCCAGCTGTGCTTGTGTAGAGGTTCTGCTCCCACTCCCCTGCAACTCATGTTCTTTGACCTCTTGGAGCCTGGATGGGGCTTTTGAGGGTGTCCCTGCTCAGCTCTGAGCTCAAATAAAACCCTGCTCCTGGCTGCCAGCAGCACTGCTGCCTGGGACTGCTGGAATTCCAGTGTGTGCAGAGAGTAGGGAATGCTGTTTTTATAAATAATCATACTTCCCTGATGTACTAAATTGTTAAATGAATTAACCTAACTTTCTGCAAAATGTCTTTTTTAAGACAAATTTGATGCCTGCAATACTGACATATACTGAAACCTGTGGGGAGGAACTCAGTAAAGTGCTGGCAGCCTGGGGATTGATTATTTATGTGATTTTTGAAAGG
This sequence comes from Chaetura pelagica, assembly GCF_000747805.2. Taxonomy (NCBI): domain Eukaryota; kingdom Metazoa; phylum Chordata; class Aves; order Apodiformes; family Apodidae; genus Chaetura; species Chaetura pelagica. The sequence continues at coordinate 871,368 of NW_009954216.1, read as the reverse complement.
TTTTCATCTTTTTGGAGCCTGTAAACAGATGGGCTTACATTTGATTTCCCTGGATCCTAATTAAAGCTGGGAACATTGATGTTAAGGAACTAAGTGACCATTACTTAATTTTTCTCCCATTAAGTTTTTTTTTTTTCCTCATTCTCCAAAATGGTGCTAATTTGTCATTTATTTTGACAGCATTTTGCAGTCATCATGTGATTCACAGGGAGTCTGAAGCAAGAGAAATAAAAACAAGAACAAAAACCCAGCAGAGAAATCCTACTGCTTCTGCATTCACATAACCTTGGGTGTGACACAGAGTTTCAGGTCTCACCAGTCTTGTTGATGCAGGGTGACCTGTTCATTGTGCCGTCCCTTAGCAGGTGACAACCAACAGCCCTTGAGATTGTGGTGTTAAATTGTGAGTTCCAAATGTAACTTGGGGTTTAATGCTTCCCGAAAGGCATAGCTTTACATTTATTTTTAAATGACATTAATTTTTGCTGGGTTATCTTTGCCAAAGTTTGAAACATTAATAATGACTGTGGAGGCTGCTTCTGCTGTTCTTCTGGAGAAAAGCTCCCAGGTATGGAAGGAGCAGCTTCCCTGTCTTTTTTTCTCCTCAGCTGGGAAGAAAACCAAGATATGTAACATCTGTGTTAGGCTGCCAGAGAACAGCAGATCTGTCATCTCCCAGCTTGTCTGTGTTTCTCAGCATGGCATGTGCAGTCCTCTGTAGGTCAAACAGTGAATTATTCAGCACTACAGGGTTTGATGGGAGCACTGCCCCCCTGCACACCTGGCCAACAGAGAGGAGTTATCAAATGTATCCCACTCTCTGTGAGAAAAGGACTCTCAAATATATATATATTTTTTTTTAAATTTAAAACTTTTCAAATGTGTAAGTCTTTGCAGCACAGAAAGTTCAGTTACTGATTCTGGTATCCTTGCTCCCTGCTGGCAACGTGGGGTAGAGGCACTGGAAGGCACTGAGCAGTGGTTAAGGCTGGATCATAAATACTGATCCTCTTCCAGGAAGAAGGAACATGAGGCTGTGGGGCTCTGGGAAAAGGTGCAGGCTCTTGCTGTCACTGAGGGGTGCAGCAAGGGCCGGGCTGTGCTGTCAGGGGCGAGAAGGGAGCTGCTGCCTTGTGGCTGAGGATGAATGTTTTGAAGTGTCTCAATATGCACATGGGGTTTTCAGCTGTGTGTGTGGGGAAAACAAAACTGGGATCAGTTTGTGTAAGCAGAGGGGTCTGGAACTGGTGTGTCTCCATGGTGGAGGTCCCTTGGAGATGCAGGCACTGATGCTCCTGGTCCTGCAGCAAAATACTGAGTCTTGGTGCTGTAAGACAGCTCTGCTCAGGCAGTGTGGTGCAGCTCTGCTCAGCTCTGCTGCTGGCTCATCTGCAAACACTGGAGAAATGGCAAAGGAAATAACATAACCTTGGTAGGCCTGTTGCTGCTTGAATGGTTTTTCCCTAGACATCAGACTGTCTCCCCAAGAAGTGCAGGGCTGTGGGCTTTCTGTGCCCCATTTTGGGTGCTGGGTGCACACACAAACACTGGCTGCTTCCCAGTGAACTTGCCAGCAGGATCCCATTCTGTAGAGCTGTGGCCAGTTAGCCCAGCACTGGAGATGCTGCCTCTGCCTGCAGCAGCTGAGCCATCTGCAGCAGATTAACTTCCTCAGGCTTCTCTAAATCTCTCCTTCCTCTGATCTCCCAGCATCAGTTACAAAACCCCAATTTATGCCCTCCAGGTTGACCTTTAAGCCTCTCTTACCTTAGCTGAACTTGCAGCATGTGAATCTGTTTACAAAGCTTTGCTTTCAACGTAGCAGGGTATTACAGATTGAGTTTCACCATATGGCACTTTCTTCACAGCCACATCTTCAAGAATTGCTTACAGGTGCAGGAATCTCACTCTGTGGCATTTCCCAACATCTTTGTGACCCCAGTGAATATCTGTATTGATTGTTTTTCTCTATTTTTGCCTCTGCAGCTATCAGCTGCTATGCTGACTTCCACTCTTTTTTTCCTCTAAACATTCAGAGACTCACCTTGTTATTAGAAAAGATCAAATAGGTACAGTAATGGCTCAGGTCAGAAATATTCTATTGTATGACCTTTACAAATCCTCTTTATTTGTGGATTTTATGTGATAAATTAATGCTTCAGTAAGAAATGGTTTCAAAGTAGACATACTAAATAGCACTTGCTTTTGACCTGTGGCATCCTCAGGAGTTTTCCAAATGTTATTATGCACGTTTCTGGTTATTCCTCAGGTTTGCAGTTTCTATTTGTTTGGGTGTATTAGGGAAGCAAGGGAAGTATTCTCAAGCAGATTCAGCAGTTGCTTCCCTTTTCTGAATACAGATGCTCTGTGGCCAAAGGAGCAGGTTCCATCCTGCTGGCTGTGGGGCTGCCTCCAACAGAGCTCCCTACTCTGCTGCCCACAGCCTGAGCTTGTGCCCTGGGGGTTTCCCCCTTATTACTTTGTCTCTAGATATCTCAATTCCCTTTCTGCCCTGGAGTTGTCCTTCCATGTCAATTGAAAACCCAGGTTAGGCTGTTTGGAGATACTAATAATTGTATTTTGCCTTGTGTACATCCTTACTCCCCAGGCCAGGGAGCGAGGATATCTCAGTCTTTAATGGGGATGAAGGTGCACCTGAGGGTGAAGATGGGCTCCTTGGTGGAAACCAGCAGAGGATGGTGGGAATACAATATCCAAGGCAGGATAAGGGCCTTGAGTGCTCAATAGAACATCATTAGGCAGCCCAGGCAATCGCCATGGTGTCCCCATTGAGAGTTGCCCCACAAATTTCAAGTGTAATTCCTGTGTTTTTAATGAGTCCACATGTGCAGGAGGGGATGGCAGCTCCAGGCCAGGGATGTGAAGGGTGTTGGAGAGGCAGAAGGAGAGAGTCATGGTTACAGAGGCAAATTTGCAGTGATGTGAAATACATTATTATTGTTATTGTGTTGCAATCTAGGATCTTTTTCTCCCACAAAAGACCTTTTTTTAAATTTATACAACAATAGTGGTTGGATGTGATCTGTCTAGAGTTAAGCAGAGTGTCTGACACAGAGGAAATTATTATTTGAAGTTGATAAGATGGTGATTAATATTAAAACTGTAAAGGAGAGATGGAGCTGGCTGAAGGGGCAACTGCTGCATCCTGTGTCCTGGGGAGCTGCTGGGGTAGGTGCTCCCTCAGCTTGCAAAAGTGGAGTTAGCAATACTGAGGAAGTCTATATGTGATACAGGCAGAATCAGGTGACAGTATTGATTAGGGTACCAGAGGAACGAGGAAACTGGATAGCAGAAAATGCAAAATAGTGTTTGTAGCAACACTTTACTGTCACCTGGGGACTTGTCATCTAGGAATAATGGGAAGGGGAAAAAGATCTGACTTACAATGATTGTTTGTAGGATGGGTGAGGTATGTGACCCACCTGTGAAGCCTGTGATTTATGTATTTGTTAGGATGCATTAAGCAAAGCATTTTTAGGAAGGATGGGACAAGGTCGCAGCTGCTTTGCAAGGCCTTGCTGTGCCCTCACCTGGAATGTGTCCTGTGGTTCCAGGAATTAAATTCCAAAAGATGAAGTTTTTTATTTGGATGAGAAAAGGGCTTCTGGAATGGTAAGATGAGAGTAGGAACTTTCCTGCAGAAGTGTATTACAGGAACTTGTCTTGTTAGCCTGATAATGTGGAGGCTGAGAGGGGACAGGCTGACTATAAGTGGGAGTAAGAGTCATGGAGGAAGAGTTGTTGGTTTTTTTAAATAAAGGAAAACAGCTCATTTAATAGTGAAGTCCTGTAGATTGGAAATTAGTAAGTTTGAATGGAAAATGAGCGGATCTTGAGGTGATAACTATACAAGGTGCAAAGCATTTCAAATGAGTAGCAGGGAGCAGAGCATGTGGCAGGGAGAGCAGAGAGCATGAGCTTTGTTAGCATCTCCATATTGGTGGGATCTGTGTCAGCTTGTCTCTCTGCCAATATCTGTTGTTTCATCCTCCATTCCCACTGGATTTATTCTTGTAGTCCTTTCTTTGCTCCTTTCCTTCCTGCAAAGCATAATGTAAATGTTGTCCTAGACTTGAGTCAGAGCTTTTGAAACCAAGTGTTTCAGTAAATGTGGAATTAAAACAGAATTAATATCACATTTGGGGCAAAATAAATTAACATTTCATTTATCTATGTATTTTGGCAAAAGGACTCAAACTAGAGATTTATGTGTCTCCTAGAAGGCCATTTTGATACAGTTTATTGGAGCAAACTGGAAACATCATAGAGATGCTTCTTTTATCTTGTGGCCCAAAATGAAAATGAAATGATCAGCGTATTGGCTAATTAAGGGAAGACATTTGTTATTTAAGTTTTAGTATTCAGTGTAACTGTAAGTTAGAGAGTAATTATGATAGTTAGAACAATATTATGAGAAACTGGCATTTTCATTTGGGTGATGAACTTGTGAAATAAATGAACCCATTTAAAGTTTAACGACGTCGTTGGGTGGCTGAGTGTGTGAGCTCCACAGTGCTGGCCGAATGGAAATCTGCTTTAAACAGGAGGTGATTTGCACCTTCACTCAGCAATTCACTTGAAAGGGGCTATTATTTGATATCACTTCAACCTGAAACGAGTGCCAGTTCAACTAGCAGGGAGTGAATTAAGTTTGATTGCAATAATGTGAGTAAAAAGCCTGTGTAAAACCAAAAGTTAAGTGCCCTTTTATTGAGGTGAGAACTGTTAGTTTTGTGGAAGGAATGGTAACATTCTTTCTGCTTTGCTTTATCTCATGAGAAGGTGTTACTTGAGCAGAAACACTGAGGTTTTTCCAGGTTAAATTAAAAAAAAGAAACGTGGTTTCGTTGGGGAACAGTCCATCACTGGAGCAGTTATTTCTAAAAGAATGAAGGTTTTGAATAAGTCAAATAACTAAAAGGAAAGTAAGGACATCATTATTTGTTTAGAAATTACTTGTGAGTATAACAGAGGCTACATGTGTTAACGGAATTATTCATGATGAATTATTTGCTCAGTCCTACTTAGTACAAGATTTACAATAAATTTTGCTCTCTTTTTCTGTGTTACTCCATTCAACCAGATAGCTCTTTCCTCTCTGGGTATTATATTAAAATCTCTATGTACAGCAAACACCATTTCTTATTGTAGGCATCTTTCTTGAAAGGAAAAGTAAAAAAAACAACCAACGTAATAAAATTAAGAAAGGAAAGTGCACCATCGAGATTGATTTCTCTCTTATTTATTGAGTTAAAACTTGCAGACTTGAAACAAGGTCTCATTTATCATCAGACTTGGTTGCATCTTTAAATAACCCTCTTTTTATCAAAATATGTTCACAACATAATTTATGAAAGTAGCAATTTGGAAGATTGAGCTGTATTTTTGTGAATTGAATCTCTGTTCTCTCTGATTTAATATTTAATAACTAAAGCATATTTGCTAGTGAACTAGATAGAAATGACAACTCATCTATGTGGGCTGATTAAGGGAAGAAAATCCTGCAGGCAAGGAATATCTTTGTTTTCAAAGGATATTTTTAAGCTATTCAGTTCTTCTTTCTCTTTGAAATTTTCATAATAGTTTGAGCAACCTTGAATTAACAAATGTAAATTAGTGTTTTAAATTGCACATCTTAAATACTTACCTGGATAACTTCAGAGAAGTGAGTTCTGACTTATTACAAATAGGTATTTCCAGAGAAGACCTGCAACTTAATGATCTTTTTAGCATTACAGTGAATGTATAAAGTATTTTGTTTGAAATTAAATATTTGTGCTGCAGAAGGAATGCCCAGGTTTGCCTTGTTATTTAAAGATGTGTCTAGATATGTGTGTGCCACAATTTGGCTTGAATCAGACTGAAGTCGAGATACCTTATTTAAAAAAGGGGAAAAGTCTTTCTAATGAAGCTCACAAATTACTTTTTCTCCTCTCTGAGAAAATACATTCCTTATCTCTTACAGTTTTGAGTTAAGAACTGGGCTGGATGGCTACATGCACAAAAGCTCAGACAAGGCACAACTGCTGCTTGAAACAATCAAAAAATTGATCTCGTCAGAGGTTTCATTGAATTTGAATAAGTATTTGTGGTTTTAGTGTGTGTCTGGGCTGCAGCAGGACTGCTATGGCATGGGAAGCCCTTGGGCTGCAGGATGGTAGTGTAGAAATCTCAGAGAGACATGGAGGGAATGAAGTAGGAGAGGGATTTATTATTTTTTTTTCCTGCTGTTTCTGGCTGGTTGAACATTCATAGCCCTGGCTATAAAAGCACGGCTTGATATTTATGGCTGCAGTTATGGCCCTGTGCCTTAAAAAGACTGTTCTTATTTTGTGGTAGTGCAAGTCTGAAGGGATAAACCTTTGCCCAAGATATTACCCTGTCTCCTCAGCTATTCAGAGCTTCAGTGGGGGGAGCTGTCAGTGCCCAGGAGCTGCCCCCCCAGGCTTATTGATCTGCTTCTCCCCATCAGTGCTGTATGAAGTGAATAGAAAAACCTAACATGACTTTCATCTCCCCCCCAGCTCAGGTTTTTGCAGGGTCAATGCAGGTAACAGGGTGTTGTGAGTGGTGGTTCCTGTTGGCCTGCTGGATTCTGCTGCGGGAGATGTGGTCTGGGAGGAGGAATTGCAGCCGTGCCCCAGTCAGAGAGACATGGAGGGAATGAAGTAGGAGAGGGATTTATTATTTTTTTTTCCTGCTGTTTCTGGCTGGTTGAACATTCATAGCCCTGGCTATAAAAGCACGGCTTGATATTTATGGCTGCAGTTATGGCCCTGTGCCTTAAAAAGACTGTTCTTATTTTGTGGTAGTGCAAGTCTGAAGGGATAAACCTTTGCCCAAGACATTACCCTGTCTCCTCAGCTATTCAGAGCTTCAGTGGGGGGAGCTGTCAGTGCCCAGGAGCTGCCCCCCCCTTTGCAGGCTTATTGATCTGCTTCTCCCCATCGGTGCTGTATGAAGTGAATAGAAAAACCTAACATGACTTTCATCTCCCCCCCAGCTCAGGTTTTTGCAGGGTCAATGCAGGTAACAGGGTGTTGTGAGTGGTGGTTCCTGTTGGCCTGCTGGATTCTGCTGCGGGAGATGTGGTCTGGGAGGAGGAATTGCAGCCGTGCCCCAGGCTCTGGGGTGGTTTGGACACATGTTACCTGCCTGCTTTCCGCCAGCTTGGGCCCCAGTCAAACAGCAAGATTAAATGTGCTTGCTTCTAATTATATACAGCATTTTAAAATAGAGAAAGAGTCATAGCAGCATTAAAGAACAAAAAGCCCTTTGGCTTTTCCATTAAGCTGACAAAAAAAATAACATTTTGATTTGCTTAATGCGCAGTTGCCACCTGCCCAATGCTCCCAGCCTTCCTGGATGGGCACATTCTGGTAGCAGTTAAACAGCTTTCTTCTTTCCTTTTATTGTTAGCATCTTGGCATCTTGCAGGTCTGGCATAAATATTTGAATGCAATTAGAATGAAGCAATATTGAATTGTTGTACTGGGAAACCAAAATCCTTCACTTAAGGCGAAACCTCTCCCTCCAAAAGCAGCTCCTCATGCCCACCCCTGCCAACCCTGATGTCAGGTATCAATTGCAGTCTGCTGGGGAATGAGGAAAAGCTTTTAAACCTCTTTGGGGACTTTTTAAAATTATTTTTTTAGTCCTTAATTGTGCTTATTCCTGTCATCCTCCAGCACTTAATTGATTTCTGCATCCTTGCAGCATCTTCTCCCAGGTCTGAAGGGCACTAGGGTGGCATCTTCCCCCTCTTCCATGGCTTAGATTGAGTCCTGGTAGGCAAGAGTGGTTCTGCTTAAACAGAGCTATGTCTTGAAAGTTGCAGAATAATTAACTGGCAATTTATAACATGTTAATTAAATATAGTGATCATTTCACACTATTGCAGTCTGTAATAACATACAATAGGCAAAGATTTATGGTGACTTTGGAAAGGGCCCCAGACCCATTCCTGAATGCAATAGATCACAGTGGTTTGACTCACTTTTTGGGAATGATTGCAGGCTTCGGGCTGGTGAGAAGTTGGAGCTTTGATGGGTGGATGTTGTGGGGAAGCCTGGCCAGCTGCTGCCATTTTAATTTTTAGCTTTTAAAATGGGTTGAGCCCAAGGGGCAGGTGCTGAGCTCACAACCCTCGGACCAGGTCTGTCTGCTGGCTCCCTGGCATCCTGTCCTGGCACTGAGGAGAGGATTGGACAGTGGTGCCCAGGGGTTCCAGGCCTGGGGGGATATTCCATTGCTGGATCCCAGGGGGTTCCAGGCCTGGGGCAATGTTCTCTTGCTGACTCTCCAGTATGGTCATGCCATGTGCTGGTGGGTGTTCAGCAGTCTTGGAGGCCTTGTGTCCTCCATGCTCAGCACAGTGTGTCCTCCTGCAAACAGAAATGGAGAGTTCATGCTGCTGGCATCCAAGGAGCTGTGTCCATCTAAAATTAGTACAAATAAAGCAGGGACAAGAAAGCAGCAGATGCATGCATGGAAAATGGACCTGCAGACCACTGCTGTGGCTCTGGCAGCTGACACCATCACACAGCCTGTTTTGGCATCCTCGGGCATATGCTCTGCCTCTTATAAAAAACATGATTAAAAATAAAAATAGCTTCCCAAGAATCCTAGGGCAGGTGAAAGTATAATCCCCAGGCCAAGTGGACAAAAAAAAAAAGTTGGAGGAAAACTTAAAATAAAATGGTTGCTGGGGAGAAATGAAAGCTTAGGATTGGGAAGTGTAACAGGACTTGTAGTATGTAATTAAAATATATTGAGACTAACAGTCATTATGTGGGGTTTCGTTTTTTTTTCCCCCAACTCCAGGAACTATGAAGTTCCTTGAGAACTTGAGTGATCAATAACCCATTACATAGTGACACCAACTCTGAACCTAATTACCAGCAGTAATGCAGTAGAGCTTACCTAATGAGTTACAAGAATTATTGGAATGGGCAAAAGTGTGCAGGGTTAACATCCTCTTTCTAATATATTTTTCTCTATATACCATGGTCTCTTCAGTGCAACAGAATTCAGGCTAAAAGTGAGGATAATTACACTTGTCTCTTACCAGACTTCAGACTGTGAGCACAGCATCTATTTTTCACTGCTTGGACAAAATTGTGATTTTCAGAAATACAAGGAGCCTCCTTGTTTTACTCATAGGGCTCCTAAACCTTGCTGCATTTCATTCTTAATGAAGCATGCAAATGTACAATTTCTGTTTTTTCTTCTTCTTAAAATGGTTCTGCATATAGGTACTTCTTTCCCCCCTGGCATTAAAGTGAATCTGTGCTGCTGGAATCTGAAAATTCCAGAATTAAAACTGGCATTTGTTCTGCAGAAACCATGGGCCCAAATCAATGTTGTGGGCTTTGGATCAGCTTTAACATCTGTCCAAATCAAGTGTGAGAAGAATGGTCCTGAATCCTGGGAGTGAATGATCTGCCCTCCTGTGTGGTCTTGGACATGTCAGTAGGACAGCAGGATGCTCTGACAATAATGCATCTGGTAGTTCACATTCACTTTGTTTCTTGAACATCAGGTGGTTTTATTTTGTTTTAGAAATATTTTGCTTATGGATGTGTTGTCTGTCTTAGTGTTCTTCAGTATATTTAGGTCATATACTTGTTTGGAGAGAACAACACACACAAGTCTGGGCTTCCTGAGACTTGGTGGTAGAAAAGCAGATGCAGTAAACATCTGGCTATGGCAGCTTATGTGTAATTTGCTGGCTGATTCATGCTGGAGGCTTCTGCTCTAATTAAGGCTTTCGCTGCACTTGTCAACTCAGTAGCCAGTTGCTTATCTGTGGGCAAAGGATGGAAAATCAGTGTTTGGGCTGAAGCAGTTTTACTCTTTTTCTAACAAGTTTGTTAGAAGCTGTTCCTCAGCTTGGTATTCGTTTAGAAGTTCTCATTTTAATTTGTCAGCATCCAGTCATTTATTCCTCTTGAACCTTTCAGTGTGAGATTGAAGAACCATCCATTGCTATTTTGTTCTGAAAATAATCAGGGTGACATACTGTGATCAAGCTATCTCTGTCTTCTTGCTAAACCAGTTGGAACTTCTGACAGTTTGTCTTTTTTAAAATATTTTCAGTTATTCTGCAGATTTTATTAAACTAAGAGGAAGAGGAATGAATGCTGTGGTGTAGTGGTGTTGGTGTCCTTAATACTATGTATGGGTCCTCATCTGGGGTCCCCATGATGCCTGTCCCTAAGGGACCTGCCTGCATTTGTCTTGGTTTGGAGATAGGGATGCCTGGACAGGTCAGGCAAGGGAATAAATTTATGTATTTGTATATGCATAATGATATTTAGAGATGCCTCAGTAAATTGTATAGTAATCTGTAAATTACCTACTACATGTGACTGAGTTCATTAAAATGAACATGTTGTTGACTTCCCCAGAATGCTAAACCAGATAAATTTCTTGAATTCAACCCTTTACACCAGGAAGCTGTGGGATTTGTATTTGTAAAAAGGCAAAAAACATCCACCCAATTTTAGCTATCAAAGCTGAATTTGGCTTCTAAGATTGGTTTAATCACTACAATGGCTTAGTTAGAGAGAACGCTGCAGAAGGGTAATTTATCTTTATTTGTCAGCTCCCCAGGGCTGAGTTCTTTTGAAGGGCAAAAGTGAATAGGAGGTAAGACTAAAGTGTAAGCTGTCCAATTCTGGACCTGTGATTTCTTTCAGGTGTTATGTTTAGGTGGCTTTTGAACAGTGGCATCAGGAGACCCTGGATGAGAACTGTACTGTGTGCCAGCCTGGGATTTGGCTGCACCTCTGAAATCTGTAATGGTTTTACATGTTTTAACCAAGGAAAATGTGTCCAAGAGTTAAAGGAGACAAGAATGAGTGGAGTTCTCTGCAGATACTCATAATTATGATGTGCAGATTAATTTAAGCAATATATAGTGGGCTTGATGAAATGGTTCTCACTCTGTTCCATTGTGGCACTGACACCATGAGCCTCATCCAGCGCCCACCAAAGTCAATAGCAAGACTCCTATTGATTTCCCAGGGGCTTGGATCCTACTTAATGAAGACTTCACTAAAGGCAACTTGCACATGTCCTGACTAATGTTGTGGTAATGGAAACTGCTTCCTGCTCTGCATTTAAAACAGGATCATGTTTGTGATGGATGCTGGTTGCTGGGAAAGCTGTTCTTGGGCTGGGTCATCTGTACAAGGGGACACAGGGCATCGTCTCAAAGGGTTGCCAAGTTGTCTCTCAATTACAGGAGTTAATTGACATGTAAAACCCCACTAATGAAATTATATAACTGCAGAATAAAGTGGTGTTTGGGAATAGACTTGTTAACACTTCTGACAGTAAATATGCTCACTTGTATTGTGCACCAGGCTTGGCTTTGTGACTGTGTTGTCCTGCTCTGGTGCCTCTTCCCAGGTTCTGGTCCAAGCACTTAATTCCATTATTTTTTTTCCTATTTGGCTCTTAATTGCAAAGATTAAAAAGTGCATTTTCCAGTCCCATTGTAGATAAAGCTAAAACCTTGACAGGCCAGTGGTAGAAATCTTCCAAGAATGGTCATTCTCCACGGGGCTTGGTCTTGGCTGCCAGAGAGAGATAACTAATGAGCATTAGCAGTTGGCCAGAAACTGGTGGTGTGGACATGGAAATCAGGGAGGTTTTACCATTCTCTTGGCTGATGAAACTGTTTGTTCACAGAACATAGTGTTGGCATGACTTCACCACCACCAAAGGTGCTGCACTAAAGTCACAGTCAGATCCAGCAGTAAGATGGTTGAGGCACTCCGGGTATCTCACCCTAAAACTTCCTGCTTTCATTCATAGTGAAGCCAGATGACTCCAGTATTTCTCATAACAGAATTAACTAGACTCACATATAAAGCATATAAACTGATGTCAGAGCTCAGTGTTTTGGGCAGCTTACATCTGACACTGTTTCATTATAAAATGAGTCCAACAATAAAATGTGTTGCCCATGAAGTGTATCTAGATATGCATGTGGGAAAACTTTATCCTGAAAGTAACATTTATTATGACTTGGCAAAATGCAGTGACCTAATGCTTACTAGTGAAGGTGTTCTAGATACAAACTCCTAAACTTAAACTTATTTGTGATAAATTAATCACATACTGCATCTCTTGGATCATCCTTAACAGGAATTGTTAAAGATGCATGAGCAAAAATTGCTTTTCTGAAACAGTAGGAGAAACTTGGCTGGAGAATTAATAATGCTCTGAATTGGAATATTAGGCTTGGATTAGAGGCAGTGCCTTGCAGTTAGAGTTCACATTTTAGCTCTGTCACATTATGACATTTATTTAACATTCTCTCATTGCTCTTTGAACAGTTCAGTTTAGTTAATGGGACTGAAGAGGTAAAAGTCATCTTGAATCTATTTCCTTAAGAAGAATATTGAGAAGATAAATCTGACTTTTTAGCTGTTGTAATTGTTGTGTAATTTAGTTCCCTTCTTCATTTTTCACTTTTTGTTTCATACTCTCCTGCCCATGGTAATTTTTGTCCAGGGTCTCCTGGTTTAGCAGGAATACAGGTGAGCACGTTGACCTTGTGTGTCTGGTGACAGGAGGACACAAGCAGAACCAGGCAGGTAAGTGTGCAGCAGCATTTGTTTCCAGCACATGATCAATGGCAAATTTATGATGGCTGCTTGGTTTTATACTGCCTATTACAGCTGTATTCATCCATGGTGGTGAGCAGACAGCTCACACAGATTTCCAGTTTAACGAGGTTCAACTTCATTCACTTTTATGTGAATTCCCTGCTTTTCTGCTCCAGCCTGGAGGTGCTGAGGAGCTTCTGTATCCACCAATGCACATGGCAGAGCAGCAATGAACTGGTAGGAATGAAATGTGAAAACTGAAATAGGTTGAAAGCCCTTTGGGAAGCTGGAACAGTAATTAAAGCTGGCAGCAATTAAGTGTGTCCTAGCTTAGGCAAGAGGAAGATCCACTGTAGTCAGCAGAAGCTCTGGGCTCTCCCACCTGGTGGGTGAGGCAGGACAGGACCTGGAGGGAGCCAGTGTCCATGCCTAGATGGAAGATGTGAAATTGTCCTTCTCCCTTCTTCTGGTGGAGAAAGGGGCTGCAGCAGAGCTGGGCACAGCCTGAGGCATGCAGCAGTTGTGCCTTTCAGTCGATCTTGTCTTGGGTATTGTCAGTTTGGATTATGGATGAGGAAGCTGAGGGAACAGGAGGCACCAGCCAAAGCCAGTGGCAGGGCTGCCTGGAGCAGCCTTTGTGCTGTGCTTCAGGCTCCTCCACCTGCAAAGGCTCAGCAGGGCTTTCTGCTCCGTGCTTGGCACTGCCACAAAAATAGAGACCTGGAGAGCTTCAAGGATGTTCTGTAAAAGGAAGAACAGCTGATAGCATCTATATGTAAAGGCATGAAAAGAGCTCTTCTCTGCTGTCACCAGCCTCCTAGCTTTAAGCAGACTATAGTAAATTAGCTGAACCACAGTCACAAAATTATGCCAATTTGTTATCTTCTCATCAACATTTTCTTTTTGTTCCTTTTGCTCTTTATTGTAAAGTTGAGATGTTTTAAGTGAGGGTAAAATGCTACAGACCATGAAGCAGCCCTGAGTACAGCCCTGGAGAGGATCAGCAGCAACAGGGGCTGGGGCTTGTGCTGTCCCCAAACACCCCAGTCCTTGTCAGCCACCACTAGTGAATGGTTCTAGAAATAAAGATCTTTGTTCCAAACCCCATTTTAGGTTGCTCAGTGACAGCAGAGTGCTTGCCTTTCATGTTACTGACTAAACCCAGCTTCTGAAAGCAAGGAAAGGAGCAGTTAAAGGCATGGTAAAATTCCAAGTGCCAGGAATTCAATCTGTGACTCTTCCTCAGGGAAAAGGAATGCACATTTCTGCCCAGGTGAGGGCCAGCTCTCCATCTCAGGGTAGGGAGCCCTGAGGAAGGAGTGGTCCAGCCTGTCACAGCTGCGTGTGCTGACCATGCTCCTTCCAGCGAGGGGATGATCTGGAGGGAAGGGCTGGGAGATGATGCTTTTATTGGTCTGTGAACTTGTCTTTTCCTTCTGAACACGCACAGGCTGTAGTGAAGGTTGCTCAAAAACATTTTTCAATGTCCTGCTGCTGCTTTTCACTTGTGTTTCACCCCCAGAAATCCAAGTACTGCTACAAATGATGGTATTTCTAGTGGATACACCTATTTCTTCTTCTAAAGTGCCTCTTGAACATCAAAACCTGGTTATGTTTGTTTCTCTGTCTACAGTTATTTTTGTTAGAGGTGTAAAGATTACAGTGCAAATTTAAAAAATATAATATTAAAAAAAACAAACCCAAAACAAACAAACCCAACCAAAAGCAGCTGCCAAATTAGACCTGTGTTAAAACCACATGACATCATTCCTGTAGTCTTTAGCAAGGAGACAGAGAATTCAGGACTGGGTTATTTGCCTTTGGGAACATCCTGGTTGTGGCATGGTCCTTAGGTCTGCAGAGAGGAAAGCAGGTGGTGATACCTCAAGTCTTGCCTTGAATTTGGTAGTGATTTAATTATCTGGGTATGTAGGGGAAAATAAACTGTCAGATAAGTGTCCAGAGCTGTGTGTGGCCTCCCTGGAGGAAGGGACTAGGATTAAGAGGGACTAAAACAGGATTTCTTAAAAGCTCATTAATGGTGTGTCTTTGATGCCATCAACTATGGCAAATATGTGTATTTTGTTATCACAGGAAAGTGCAGTTCAAATATAAATAATTCCTTCTCTAAAGCATACTGGGAAGAAAATTCAGATATTTTCAGTCAACAGCAATTGGCTTTGCAAAACTCCCCATCAACTGTGATAAGCTATTGGGGGAATGTTTATGGGCACATCAAAAATAGATTCCAAAAAGTATCCATCATCTTTATTGCCCCTTTCCAAAGTGAGAGGGTTTATTTTGTTGCTGGAAGGGTTTGCAAAGGGCTGAGTGGTGAGAATTGACAGGGTTTAGTGTTTTCCCAGACATGACATCAGGGTTTGATACAAGAGAGAATTCATGTTCCTGCAGTACTCAAAGTGCTCTGCAGAATCTCCAGACCACAGAATTATTTGAATTTCAGGAGTAATTTGATGCTTTATATTACTTCAGTTTAATATAGGTTTTAGTGCCCCACTCTTCCACCCCCAAAACAATGATAGCCCCCTAAGGTCAATGCACCTCAAACCAATTTGTGAAGGGAAGGGGCTTTGTCAGCTCAGCAGCAGTAGGGATGTTCTGGGTTGATTTCCAGGAGTTTTCCAGCATTTGTTTGTGTCTGAAGTTGGAGATGCTCAGTGGTGTGGCAGGGCTGGGGGTGGAACCTTTGCCCAACACCTCACACCGTCCAAAACACTCAGAGCTGCTGCCAAGACTGAGGTGTGCCCAGATGGGTTTTAATTTGATCACTTTGGTCATTATAATTAACTCTCTTAAAAAAGCTGCATTCTGTGAAAATGCTGTTGGTCTCTTCTCTGCAAGTCATTAAGCTCTCTGGAGTGCAGGGACAGAAAAGCTAATGAAAGCACCAGTATATTCTGTGAAGGCACTAGGGCTGCTGCACCTTGTCCCACTTGAAAAGTCCATGCTCTGCAGTAGGAATTTGCTTAAAGCCTGCAAAAGGTATAAAAACTGAAAAGAAACTTTTGAATAACAGTCACGTTGTAGGTATGTGCTGCAACCCATTGTACCTCACCTGATGTGGTAATTACTGCTGTTACAGAACATTTTAATTACAACACTGAGTCAAACCTCTGCATCTCATGAAAGCTCCTGACTACAAAAACTACATTATATATGCACAGTTTTTCTTCTAATATTTTCCTTCTTTTGGATTTAGCTTTTAACAGAAACCTATTGCTCCTGTCACATCTCCTAGTACTTTAAAAGTTTCAGGATTTTTCCAGCACTGTTTGGAAAACAGAAACATTTTCTTTTATAGACATATTAGATTGTCAGTGGATGCTCATTTTATAAACTTGCTTTTAAAATCTAGCTGGGCAGAGCAGCTATTTGATACAGTCATTCTGTAAGCTGAGGGTGAGAAGACTGCAAATTCCAGTCATTGAGGAGATTTACAAACGTGTTCTCAGGGTGAGATTAGAAATAATGCAGATATTTAAAAGGGAACTTGGAGAACATGACTGCAAACAGTTTTTCAAAGCTAGTGAGTTCTATCCTGAAACAGTGGATGTTTAAATGAAATTATACACACCCCTCCCTCCATTTTTTGGTTTCTTCTAAGCAAAAAATGTAGAAGATAAATAAAAATTAATTTTGCATGCTGTGAGAAATCCTTAATGGGAACCTTGTGTAAAGCCTTGTGCATTAAAGATTCACTCTTTCAGGTTTTCTTTTTGTTTTGTTTTACTGTTTCATGTTTTGCTCAGAAGTGATAATAACCCTTTTTAAGAGCTGTCCTTTTGGTTTCATCCTGGGCTGTTGATAATTTTTCCATCAAGCATCTTGCTCTTGCTGACAGCCTCAGTCTCCCCCTGCCTCACACACCCAGTGCTAACTTTTAAAATCCCTTATAAAAGTGATTTCACAGCCCAGTCTCAACAGCAAAACTGCAGGTAGACACAGAAAGAAGTTAGTGGAAGAGAGGCAACCTGGAGCAGTTCACTGCACATGAGCTTCAGCCTGGTGGTGAAGCTCAAGGTCCACTGGCAGTGAATGTCTGCAGGGCTGGGAGGTGGGAAGAGCAGGGGTAAGATGAGCTATTAGCGTAGCCTGCACAGGGGGGTGCAATATTTATACTAAATATTTATAAACCACTATTCATGAGCCCGTGCTTGTTCTAAGCACTAGTGTGTACCCACAGCTATTTCCTTTTGATGTTTCTTTGGTCTTTGAGATCAAAATCAACCTTCTGGCTAAAAATGTTCTTTGCAAGAAGTACTTGGCCGTCTGTGGAAAAACACTGGGTTTCTTTGCTCAGGGTTGTGGGTGCTCAGCCACCCCAAACCTGGGTGACCACTATTCCCTAGGAAAACCCCACCCAAAAAGGGTATGATGAATGCTTGGTTTGCATTTTAAAAAGCTATTTTATTTTTTTGCATTAAACCAAGGAGCTGTTGCTCCATTTGCCTCCCTGGCATGTGGGCATTTGGGTAGGTGGGTAGCAAAGATGAGGGATCTTGTATGAGAGCGTGTGGCCATCAGGTGTGTGCAGCACCTGCTGGGGTTCAGGAGCCCTTGACAGAAAATGAGGCCATGGATGATGATGGTGTCAGCCTGCATCCCTGGGCCTGGGAGAAACCAGAGGACACCACTTTCAGAAAGCTGAAAGGAGAGGGAGATGATAGTGTGCTTGTGGGAGGGAATAAAGCCTAAGTGTTATGCCTTCACATACAGCCAGGAGAATAATTCCAACAGATTGCAGCAAAGCAGGGACACTTCTGGCCATTGCACATTATTATTTATTTATGACTTGCTACTTTATTGACATGGAAAACAGTTTTGGAGAGCAGCTGAGACAGGTTTTGCAATTTAATTTTTAGCTGCATGGGGTTGGTGTGTGATGAGAATCTCACCTGATGGGCTGTAGAAGATGCCTTTACTGTTCCTTTTTTTTGTTATCTCTCTGAAAGGTTCAAATTGTGCTTGGGAAAATTAAGAACAAAAATATGTACAATGACTAGATTACCTGGCAATTACACTACAACTCTTCAGGATCACTAAGGCAAAATTAGTTCCTTAAAATATGCTTCAAACCTAGAAATTTCTTTACTAAGAATGTAATGAAATAGTTGACAAAAAGGAATTATTAAATCCATGCTCTTACTGAATCCATCATGCCATCATTTAATAAATATTTATAGTCACACAGTTTCTTTTATGTGAACCAGATTCCATGGCTTTACAACAGAAAATGGGTGCAAAATCCATAGCAGAGGGGAATGTGTAGTGAACCTTTCTGTGGAATTGGGTGCCACTCGTGAGTGCCTGTTGGAAAGCAGACCCTTCCTATCAACTTCCTATCAACCTGCTTTGAAGGAGAAGCAGCAAATTATTTTTTTTGGTTTGGGTTTTACATTTCTGTTCTTTGTACCAGTACAAAGTAAAGGTTCTGGGGGTCTCTTAAATGAAAACTGACTTTATTGCAATCTGTTTCTCATTTGTTCTTTGTATTCTTGCAGTTTTTCTTGGAAGAAGGAAAGATTTGGGGGATGAGTTTGATGTGTAGACCTTTTTTTTTTTTTTTTTTTTTCCCCCCCCCTTTCTGCTTCCTGGTATGAAGCAGCAGAGCCTAATTCTTTCCTTCTGGAAAGCAAACCTGGTGTGGTCCTGCCTGCACCAGCACAGAGCTGGACTTCTTCTGCCCCACTGTACAGCCCTTGACCCCTGAATCCCTCCAAACTGCCCCAGCATTCATCCTGAGGTCAGGAACCTGGTACCAAAGCACTGGGCACTGCTGGTGGCACAAGGGGCAATGAAATCTCACTTGAATTCCTGTTTTTAGCTGCAAATATCTGTGGAGTTTGTCCAGTTCTCACTGAGCATCCATGTAGCCAAAGTGCCTTTGGCAATCCCATTAGTAAAAATACAGGACAGTGTCTCTGGAGCATAGGAAGAAACAATGGCTCTATATTTGAAAGGCTGTGTTATTGCAATCTTTTCCCAGAGTGAACAGCTCCCTGGGAGGTTTGTGGGAACATCTTTTTCTTAAGCACAAAATCTTACTTGAGGTTTTGCTGAAGGTGTTAAAAATGTGTAGGACCAGCAACACTTTATAGTTATACAGTAGCTATTAGTGAGAAAAATCTCAATTTGAATGTTTATCATTTGCAGATACAGAAATTGTACCACCTGCTGCTGAAGAAAATTAAGCATCAATGAGTATTATGGGAAGCACTCTATGACAGCTTCTAGCAGGGAAGGGCTTTTTAGCCTGTGCTTATGCAGCACTTAGAGTGCTAAGAATACCATCAAGACATTTGAGTTCTGGACCTTGCTAGAAATGTGTCCAAAAGCATGTTAAAAAATGCAGAAAGCAAATCTTGCTGCTGATTTCCTATGAATGGGCTGCTTGCCAAGCTCATGTACACACCGCTGCTCTTATGTTGAGTTTGGCTTTTTTCTTTGTAAAGCTGTTACTTTTATCTTGCTCATTTTCAACTGTCCCATTTAATATCTTTGGCACAGGTTTCTGCAGCTCTGCAGTGTCCCCACAGATTTCTGTTTGACCTGTTGTGCCAAATAGAAATTGCCAGGATGGCAAGCAACTCCCCCTGCGCTCCCTTCGGTCACCAGTGGCTCTTGGAGCTTCTGGTTTTCTTCTCCATCAGCCCTGCCCTGCAGCATCCTCAAAAACCCTTGGAGGTTGTCAAGTGAACTGGTCCTTCGAGCACTTTAATGCCTTTCTCAAGTAATAAACTGCTAATTAACACATAAACTCCTTGCCACCATTAATAAGATAAATCGGTGTTTTCTTGATTCTTATGCACAGTTTATGGTAATTTTAAGCCCTACAGAAAGTGCCTGTTTCCATGAACAAATGTGGATAATTAGTTGTAGATAGTTATTATGCAAATTTAATAATCTGTACCTTTGAATGGAAGAGGATGAGCAGGTTGGGCATAAATGCCCAAATTTGGGATTCAAAGGGAAGAGCTGTTTAGATGTAACCTGCCCAGGCTGCCCAGGCTTAGGATGAGCTGCAGGAAGTGACTTTAGGAAATCAGTCCCAGAAACCAGCCCCATCTTTTCTCTGTCTCCCCATGTGAGCGGGGCTGGGGATGAGGAGGTGAGGGAGCCAGCCCAGCCTTTCCAGCAGGCACTTCCCTGCTTGCAGTTATAAACCAGCCAGCCAGGCTTCCAGGGGGGAGACGATAACAGCATTAGGGTTAATGTTCTGTGTAATTATGGAGTCGAGCTCTCTAATGAGCTGCACAGCTCAGCTCGCGCAGCTGCGGGCGGTGCCTCAGAGCCCCACTCCTACCTTTTAATTGAAGAGCAGGGATGGGGCAATAAATGGATCAAACCTGCCACGGGGCTGGGGAAGCAACTTGCTGTGCATGTTAGTTCTGGGCAGCTCAGCTAATTAGCAACTTCAGCCGAGGGGCTCTGGTGCTGTGCCCCCCAGAGCCTGGGGGCCTGTCTCGGGTTTGTCAGAGTCTCTTTGTGCTCAGAGAGTGATTCTTTCAGCAGAGCTTCAAGAGTGGTGTGGCTGGGCTGGAAGGAGAGTTGGCACACTCCTGTTACTTGTGTCTGAAATAACCTTGTTGCATTTCAGAGCGTGTCCTTTGCCATCACACCTTGCTCTCACTGCCTAGAGGCAAAGTCCTGTTGTGGCATGTTTTGTGACCAAAACTTCACTTCAGTGAAACTGAAAGGTCTGGCCAAGCTTTGGATTTTTTAGGTTTATTTAGAAAAATCCTGACTATTTAAGTAATATGAAGTTTAAATTCTTTTACCTACATCTTTACGTTTAGGTTTGTGTTGAAATATTTTTCAAAGCAGATGCATAAATACTTCAAACAGGCTGAAATGGAAAGGTATGTTTTGGGTTATGAGTCTGAAGGATTCAACAAAGCCCTGGATTTATTTATGTATTTGTTTGCAGCGTTCAGCACAAGACACCTCCTGTATCCCATCAAATTTCAGTTCCTGAACATCATTCTGGTGCTGTCAGTGGTTGTGGCCGGCCCTGGGGAGTGGGGTTGGTGGCTTGTGGTGCTGATGTGCCAGAATCCTGTGCCAGCTCAGGGCCGTGCTGGGGACAGGTGGTGACACTAGCCAGGCTGGTGAGTCCCTCCAGGAGCAGAGCTCTGTGTCAACACCTTTCATAGAATCACACAATTACCAGTTGGTTTGGATTGGAAGAGACCTTAAAGATCATCTAGTTCCAAACCCCTGCTTGGGCAGGACACGGTACCCCAGGTGGGGTCTTAGCAGAGCAGAATAGAGGTGGAGAATCACCCCACTTGACCAGTGCCAGCATGTTCTTACAGACTAACTTCTTTTGTGTCAGTCAGATTTTTGTTCATCTGGGATGTCTCAGCCTCATCATTGCTCTAAGTAAGCAATGATCTGACTATTAATTTTGATCAGAGTGACAGACAGCAATGTACTTCAGATATATATTCCCTCTGAGAGACTTCAGCTCTGTGCTGTTACCATGCAGCTTGTGATTTACAGTGATTTGGGTTTTCTGTTCCCACATCTCAGCTTCTGCTGCTCAGAGCTCCTCTCAAAGTGCCACTCTGTACCAAACCTGGTTGCTTGTGCCATGGTGGCCCTGCCTGGGGTGTCATCTCATGCCTGCTCTGACACCAGGCCTGCCCAGCCCTCTTGTTTCCTGGTTATTCTGCAGGTGTAACTTCAAAGTGGATATTTCTTGTTCTCCCTTGGTTCTCAGGGAAACTCTTGGTATCCCTCAAAACCAGAGCTCTGGCTATGGTGTCCTGAGGGGGGCTGAGCTGCTTGCTTACTGTTGGCCACCATCACCTCTCACTCCCTGCAAGGCTCTGCAGGGACCCTCCAGCCCTTGCACTGCAGGTTTGCTGTGTGGTCCGCAAGAATAAATATAACAAGTGGAAATGTTTGATGCTAAGGGAAAGCAGGTTTGTCCTTGACAGCCTGGTGCAGGCTTGGCTTCCCCCCCGTGCAGTACCAGGGGATGGAGTGGGACCTGCAAGCACAGATAAATAAATGCAGCCTGGGATTCACTCAGCTTTCCTGGCAAATTCCAGAGGCATCCTGGGCTGCAGGTGAGCTCCTGGATCAGCCCCACCTCTGCCCAGGGTTGGTGGGAGAGCAGCTCCTCAGCTCCTGCCCCTCTCCCCCGGTGCAAATCAGGGTCTACGCCAGCACTGACTTAATGAGTAGTGAATGAAAATGCCCTATGATGTTTTCCCTCAGAACAAAAAGGAAATCAGATGGATGTAGGAAACAAATGGGGGCAGCACATCTTAGGCTCTTCTTTCTCTGAAGGAGAACAGCAAGTTATATTTACATTATGCACCGTGTGCACTGACTATCAATATTTTGAAGCTTCTACACAGACATGCTGAAATCTCCACCTGAACTTTATAAAACTAAATTATCACTCAATTGTTTGATTATCACTGAGGAAAGAACCCCCCACATTTCCATAACAATAGCACTTAATGACCGGAGATGGTGAAAATTCAAGGTCTAATTTTATACATGGGAATAAAGACACAACTTCTCTGCCGAAATATTTGAAACTTGTTTTAAGAGAAGCTGTTAGTGGGGAACAGATGGCAGCCTCCTGCCATCCATATTCATGAGTGCATTTATTTCATTATGCCTTTCCCTAGGAAACTCGGCACTTCAGCTTTTATAAGTTTGTCTGGCCATCAAATTGAGCAGTCAGAAGCCCTCTGTCAGAGCTCTGTTGCTGTAGAAATTGGAGAAAGTATGTGAAAGGCTTTAGCACTTTTGTCTTGACTTTTATCACCAAAACACCTGTTGTTTTGGGCTTGAAAGCAGAGATTTGTATCAGGTGTAATGTACGTTGTCTTTGGGTGGATGAAGTGGCATGTTCATTTTAACTAAATGACTTTCACCTTAATTTTGTAACATCTTTGGGCAATGCTGCTTAGTAACTTCAAGAGGGCTGAGACCTACAGGCTCAGCATGTGGCAAGAGCTCCCACTGCAACCCAGAGCTGCCAAACCCTCTTTTGGGGAAATAAGTTGAGTGATTCTCTGCTTGATGTATTAATTGCCGAGGATAAGTTTTACAGAGCAGCAGCCATTTAGATCACAAAGGGAAGTAAAACATACAGACAGAATTACTGATACAATTTGAAATGTCTTTTCACTTAGGAAGGCATGTTTTTAAGCACTAATGAAAGCTCAAAATATTTCAAGGGTTTATTTTTTTTTAAATTTACTTCTAAGCTTTCCATGTGAAATTTCAAAATTTGTTCAAGTTTTGCTCAAAAATAATTTCTCCTCCTGTTTTGTAATTTCATGTGAGAGGATGCACACTGCTTTCTCTAAGGACTGGGTGTGCTTGGCTTTTTTTGCTATGCTACAACATGTGCAGCCCCAAAGGTGACTCCAACAGACCTCAGTAGCCCTCTGGGGTGGCTGTGCAGGGCTGTGAGCTGCTGCCAGCCTCCTGCACCCTGACGGGCAGAGCATCCTTTGGACAGGCTGAACCACCTTCTGGAGGGTGAAGACGTTGGTGTTTGGCAGGCAGGGCCTCCTCAGGAGGTTTAGGCTCTGGCCATCGACCCAGTGATGGGGGACAGTGTCTGGTCCAGAGGTGGGGACACTGATTGATAGCAGGGCCAGCATCCCTTGGAATTTCTTAGCTTTGCATTCACCACGTACCTCTGTTTTTTAAGGCAAGTTTAGCAGCTGGTCCTTTGATTTGCAAAATGAGGCTTAGTTCTAAAGAATAGACCAGGACAGAGGGGATTCTGTAGGTTTGGGACTTGAAATTGCTTTTATCTTCCTCTTTTTATAACTTCTTTCTTTCTGGCCAGAAGTATTTTTGTGTGCTCTTCAAAAGCAGAGCTGCTGTCGCTAACCGGGCTCCAAAGAGACAGAAAACTGAGTGCCTTAAATGTGCCATTTAAATTCAGATCTTTTACAAAGCATAAAGGGAGAAGAGTTTTTAAACAGTTTCCTACTTGGACATAATCAGCCATTAGCAGGGGAAAAGGCAGGAATGTTCTTTTGGGGACCTGTGCTGAAGACAGATGGAATTACAGCTGGTGTAATGTAACAGTTTAAGCTGTCAACTGAATACACACCAAATTTGACCATGACAATGAAGAATCTCCAGTATTCTATTTTACTAATTTTCTAGAAGTAAAAAATCCAAACATGGTTAATATTCTCCCATTTGGTTTACGTGATAAAGAGCACAGTTTAATTAAATCAAATGAGCACAACTGCAATTTTTTTGCATTATGGAAATGTCAGTTTAGTGTACAGTTCCCAAAGGGTACTTGAAGGATCATTTAATTTTAAAATGATTGTAGCCTTGAAAGAACTTAAAAGGCACTAATATATTTAATCAAAGGAGGTAACTGGTAATAGAGAAATAAATCATTCATGCATATAAATAGCAGGGCTCCAGTGAGTGTGTAAAGCCAACAGGGAAAGCATTTAGGACTGAATTGTTTCCTCTGGCCCCTTTCTGCCCATGTCAGTGGAGCTAAAAGACCTGGTCTGTTTTGTCAAAGGCAGAATTTGGCATTTATATATATACAGTATATCAAGATGTACTGTCAAATATGTGTACACTTATCCTCATGCATAAATGGTTCATATATTATTCCCACAGATTAGGTATTAAGTGTTTCCTCACCTGAGAAGTTCACCGCCTCTCTAAATGTCAGAATTCAGGTTGCCTGAACAGCCTTAATTTTACCCTTTTGTCTTATGCACTGAGAGAAATAATAAAGCAGAAAAAGTCCCATGTGCTCGTGTAATTAGAATGTCTTTGCTGAGGCTGAGTGGAAGTCATTGTATTTTTTGGTATTTCTTAATTTAGGAGCTGACCTCACATTGCTGTACAAATCATGTACTTTTAGCAGTGCCTTTCCTCTTTTGTTTGGGTTTTTTTAATATTTTGTAAAGGTGTGGAAAAGCACAGTTTGGCATGTGCAGTAGCAGGAATGTGCTTGGTTCATACCCTGGGTGTTTCATCCTGTAAGCAGGGCTGGTCCTGCTGTACAAATCATGTACTTTTAGCAGTGCCTTTCCTCTTTTGTTTGGGTTTTTTTAATATTTTGTAAAGGTGTGGAAAAGCACAGTTTGGCATGTGCAGTAGCAGGAATGTGCTTGGTTCATACCCTGGGTGTTTCATCCTGTAAGCAGGGCTGGTCCTGCTGTACAAATCATGTACTTTTAGCAGTGCCTTTCCTCTTTTGTTTGGGTTTTTTTAATATTTTGTAAAGGTGTGGAAAAGCACAGTTTGGCATGTGCAGTAGCAGGAATGTGCTTGGTTCATACCCTGGGTGTTTCATCCTGTAAGCAGCGCTGGTCCTGCTGCTGCT